>NW_015557379.1:2663866-2679260 GCF_001515605.1 Sinocyclocheilus anshuiensis | reverse complement strand
TGCATCAAGAATTTTGATATGGTATAAAAATCCTATTTAAAGCTATATATATATATATATATATATATATGCCTTTGATATAATTGCAGTAATTGCATTTATGTAATTAAGTTTGATTTTATATTCCTAGCAAAATCATTGTGAATATATCCTAAATATTATAATATAATTAAATAAGTCTCTAATAAAAAAAACAAAACAAAACAAAACATTGCCTTAAATAAGTCCATTTAAGGCAAGTCAGCCTTATGTATATTCTGTTTAAATAGGAAGAAAATGTCCAAAACTGTTTGTCAAACTTATTTCTTAAGAATATTTTTCAAATTAGCAGTAAACCTGATAATAATGGTATCATAGCAGTTGTAATATTAATCAGCACAATTTCTTCCATACATTATTCTGTCCCTGGTATCACACAGCCCTAGTCATAACTAAGAGAGGATTTTGAGGATTCCTCAATATTATATAATATTATGTTTTGTATTCCCCGTTTGTCTCTAGGCTGCCAAATTGTTGTATGAATCAAGGGACCAGTGAAATGACACAGTGCTGGAGACAGAGAGGGATGGACAGAACAAAACGGAGGAGAGAGAAAGAGATCAAAACCAAGTATTATGTGTTATTCAGTCTTACATGTACTCTAAGATGCTTGTATGATTTCTATTCAATCTTTTGCTTCTACTCCCTGTCGAGACAGACTAGATTTACTTACAACCTCTCTGTCTGTGCCAAGGAGAGGACCAAGTTTTCCGACGAATCTCGTGCAATATGAACATGTATGATAATATATAAACACCATTTAACAGATGCTTTAAGTGTAGTCTCACGTATCAAAGTTTTGTAAACAAAATATATTTTGTCAGATATTCTTATTTTAACACAAAATGTTGTGTATCTACTTTTTACTGCCCAAGTATTTACAATATGTAGTGTTTTTTTCCCTTTCTTAACATATTTGAAACACTTTTGGAATTGTTTTTCCTACACTACAGAATGATGTTTCAGGTCTTCATTTGTTAGTAACGTGTTTGCGTCTGCAAAGCAAGATTTCCCTTTTTTTTTTAGAAAACTGAAATTAGAGCAGCCAGATTGCCTGGACTCATATTAAACTTTGTTCTAGGTCATCGGGTTTTGTTTGCTAATTTTCAATTTTCAGTGTACACCAAATAAACATCTTCAGTCCACGACTGACCATTTTTTGTCTGTGCTAATTTGCTTAGTTTTTAATTCAAGTTTAGTACTCTGCTAAAAGTACATTAAAAAATGATCTTGTTTAGTACAGTACTCATGCATTCTTGAAATCTCAGATGACTAGACATTAACATTTTGTATAAATATTCATCTGTTGCATACATATTTTTTGTGTGTGAAAAATGACACATTTAATTTTTGTTTGTGATGCAGAAACATCCTGTTTGCGACAGATGGCAGGTTTCATTCTTCCTTCTCACAGGGCTGCAGAGAAATCATCTCTGTTCTCATGATGGACTGCTGCTGCCCTCTTATGTCTTGTACACAATAGACCAGAAACTGAAGCTTACAAAAACAAGAACACTTACCATATTACCACAAACTCCTTGAACTTTCATGCTTTTCCATGTTTATACTTTAAAGATGAAGAGTACAATTTTTAACCACCTAGCAACAACTTACATACAGCAATGGCACAGTGACAGAAATTACACCGAAATTCATCTTTAAGTGTCTTATTACCAAATATACATATTTATTCATTATTATGCATTTAATGAATAAATAAATGCAAAGTATGATTTATTTCTTTAGGTGTAAAGGTGTGGATAATGACTAAGGTTTTTAATGTTTCCTATGCAGATTTTTATTTATTTATTTTTGTCTACGAATGTATTTATTTAATAAATTGAATGGAAAATGTCACTGCTCTTCTGTCTCGAGAATAACGCTTCCCACTTATTGAAGATCAGAAATATAAACCAGTAGATCAGAAAATAACCTGGTATGAGCACTATCCTGAAATGTTCCACATCCAACGTAGAAACTGAAAACACACATAGAAGGTAAATAAATTTAAAAAATGTGATGAATCGCTAGCTGTGACAACTCTCGACACTTCAAGTATAAGTTACCTGTGACAAGAAGTGAGAGAGGCTCACTCTCAGATAAGATTTTTTACTATTGTGCTTTGTCCAATACTTACATTTACATTTATTCATTTAGCAGACGCTTTTATCCAAAGTGACTTACAATTGGGGAATAGCGATTCATCTTAAAGAGGCAAATAGACAGAGGAAGTGCTCGTCATACCAAGTTTCAAGCATTGTTCAAATAAGCACAAGCTAGACAGAAAGATGAAAGAAGAGAGAGAGGAAAAAAAAATATATATATATATATTAGGATGAAGTCAGATAGTGACAAAAGAGGTGAGTTTTCAGTTGCTGCATTAACGTCCAGAGATGAGAAATGGGTAGGTGAGGGAAGAGAGGAAGACACTACAGAGAAAAGAGGAGGGTGAAAGGGAGCGCAGGTTTCGTCTAAAAGTAACAGGTAGAGAGGTTGGTGGCACACAGGTAGGAAGATCTAGGTTAAATGTAATGAAGAAATGGTCAGAGATGTGTAGGGGTTTTACCAAAATGTTGTCTGCAGTACAATTGCGTGTGTAAATTAAGTCAAGTTGGTTGCCAGTTTTGTGAGTGCTTGTAGTGGTAAGGCGTTTGATATCAAATGAAGCTATGAGTGAATGGAAGTCTGCAGCATAAGGCTTGTCCAGATGAATGTTAAAGTCGCCAAAGACTAATAGTGGACTGCTATCCTCCAGGAATGTGGACAGCAGACCATCCAGCTCTTCTAGGAAGGTGCCCAGGAGGCCAGGAAATTACCACAAAATTGAGTTTTATAGGAGCTGTTACAGTAATCGCATGATATGCAAATGAGTTATAATTGCATAGGGCACCAGTGCCCCCACCCCTCCCAACCTGACGAGGGGTGTGAGAGAAATACTTAAGGGGGGGCGGGGGGTTAATGCAATTTCATGCATGTTGAGTTATTTACACTGTTAAATAGTTGGATTCTCATGCCAAGAATAAACATGGCCAAGGTTAAAAAAAAAACTATTTGGACGTGTATAGCAGAGTATTTCCGTGCCAAATACTAACTTCCGGGTTTCTTACAAGTTTCGGAAAGTTTTTTTCGATTCATGACGTAATGAAGGGTGGAACTCCTTATATGGAGATTGAGGTCTCTGCAGAGCAAAAGTGGGCGTTTCTGAATTTGTGGGTGTTTTCAAACTGCAGGGTGTTTCTCAATCATGCAATCAAAATGATCCCCCTTACCTAACCCCACCATCACTATGACGTCAGCCAATCAGGAAACATGGTCTAAAAACGCCCTGATCTGGTAACTTCCATTACTTTCCTGCCGAGACCTATACTTGCTTATATGGGCACTTCTCCCGGAAGAGCACGCCAGCGCATACATTTACATTTAAATTTAGTAATTTTGCCGACGCTTTTATCCAAAGCGACTTACAATTGGGGAATACATAAAGCGATTTTTCTTAAAGAGGCAAACAGACACAGGAAATGCTTGAAATACCAAGTTTTAGGCATTGTTCAAATAAGTACAAGCTAGAAAAGGGAAGGAATAAATAAAGAGAAAGAAAATTTTTTTTTTTTAAGATGAAGTCAAGTAGCGTTTAAAGAGATGAGTTTTCAGCTGTCACTTGAAAATTGTCAGGGATTCAGCATTCCGGATAGGGGTGGGAAGATCATTCCACCATCCATTCCATACATCGACTGGAGCGAGAGCAAGAGCGCGCTTCATCCGCTGCACGGGACTTGCTCGGGAAGAACATCTACAAAGAAGCGTGTTTTTGGTTAAGGGAAGATAACTTTGTTCAGCTTCCTAAAGAACCCAGCATTACGTGAACAGTGGATGCAGTTTGTTTTTCGGGGCAGCAACGGAGTTTCACATATGTGTTTTTTGACGAACGTTTTATAAACAAGGCCCAGTTCGACGCTGGATTTGCACATCGTTTGATACTGAAAGATGGAGCGGTCCCAGCTATAAAAGATCCCGGCCATGATTCGGAACTGCAGACGGTAAGTGAAACACATCAAATGTCTGTGTTTTGTTGGTAATCGGCAGGCAAGTGCTCGTCACTCTTTAGCGCCGCCCACGGCGTGCCTCCAGGAGCTCAGATGTTTTCAGAGAGAATCGTTACACTTTATCTTTCTTTTATAAATATGATAAAACTAAATAATTTTTGGAGATATTAAGGATGCAGTACTACTCTACAGGTACTAAAGATTATCATGAGATTGGGTGAAACTGTGTGTGTTAAGTCCCCTTTAAGACTTGATTGTGGTAGACACAGCTGTAGTTTCCCTGGTGAAAATCATTAGCTGGAAGGAGGCTGAGTGATTGACAGCTGGGTGGGTGTGGCTTCTGTTGCTCCAGGGGACTGTGCGGTGGAAGCTTCCTCCTGGATACTGTGGCTCAAAGGATCAGGTGATGGTGATACTGTGGCTCCTGAACGCTTGCGCCTCCAGGAGCTCGGCTTTTTCCGGAGAGAATCGTAAAGCTGTATCTTTCTTTTATAAATATGATAAAACTAAATACTTTTTGGAGATATTAAGGATGCAGTACTACTCTATAGGTACTAAAGATTATCATGAGATTGGGTGAAACTGTGTGTGTTAAGTTCCCTTTAAAGTCGACTTGATTGTGGTAGACACAGCTGTAGTTTCCCTGGTGAAAATCATTAGCTGGAAGGAGGCTGAGTGATTGACAGCTGGGTGGGTGTGGCTTCTGTTGCTCCAGGGGACTGTGCGGTGGAAGCTTCCTCCTGGATACTGTGGCTCAAAGGATCAGGTGATGGTGATACTGTGGCTCCTGAACGCTTGCAGCTGCGGAGGGCCTCTGGACACACTGACAGGAGTGGAGAAAGAGATGCTGGGCTTCTTCATGAGCTCAGAAGAGAGATCATGAAATGCTTAGTTCTTTCAAATAGATAAGGACAACAACATGAAACATGTTAGTTTTATTATAGAAAAGAGGCCTGGGAAATTTTTAATGGCTTTGGGCACTTGAAAGTCCAGATCTGCAATAAAATGCCATTATTACAGCTTTAACTGAGGGAGCTATTGATTTCGTTTGAGGGTGCTTAGCACCCTCTAACACCCCCGTAGAACCAGACCTGCTGTGAGGACTGAAGTATAGTGCATTCAATGGATTGTACTCTTCCCTTTGTTCATCCGACAAAAGGTCTTTCCGAAGAAGAAGAAAAAAATCTGTAGACAAAACTCCATAAAACAGTTTTGAAAGTTGTGAAAATTACATGATCTAGAACCTTTAAACAGTGTGTGCCATTGTAAGTTAAAAAAATATATAAAATAACAACTGCAAAATAACCATATTTATTTAACTAGTAACTGGTCCCAACATTATGAGATCACATGACATATTGTTTAAATCAGTGTTTCCCAACCTTTTTTTAGTCGCGGCACCCTTTGGAAATTTTTAACAAACTTGTGGCACCCTACAAAATTTATTTTGTCACAATATTTGAATTTCTAACTTCGATAACTGGGATTTTTTACACGGCACCCCTGCTCTCGACAGACGGCACCCCAGGGTGCCGCGGCACCCCGGTTGGGAAACACTGGTTAAATGACTGCAATATGCTAACTTTGTATAGTCAGCTAGTATTCTGTTTGCGAGCATAGCCAATAAAATAGCATCATAAATCCTAATCATAAGGAAACCACTTACGCTTCAAAATCAAATGTTTCTGAAGGGCGCTCTTTTGTCTTGCTTAATTATGAAAAATATAAGAAAATAAAAAAAAAAACACTTGAATCTGTGTTCAGTGAAATGTGAAATGAATTTGTTTGGCTTCACTGTATTCGTCACACACATTAATGCGCAGACCTGCAGATTATCTTTAGATCATGGTCAGGAAACAAATCCAGCTGTAATGGAAAATAGTTTTTTTGAATGAACAGCAGAGGAGAGTCAAGTTCCATGAAATCCACCAGTGTGCAGAGTGCACTTTGTGTCTCTCTGCTGCCCTTTTGAGGAATGTAACAAAATAAACCTCATATGAAATCACAAATACATTTTTTGCATGATCATAAACCTTTTAAAGCGATGCAGTTATTTTTTTAAATATAAATTAATATATCTTTACTATTTCGGACTCATCACACAGTCTCTCTCTCTTTCTGTACTTTTCTGTACTGTTCTATCCAATAAAGAAAATAATTTTTTTTTTTTTATAAAATATTATAAAATATTTTTTTATATATACATTTATATTTTATTTATACTTTATATTTAAATATTTATATTTTATACAAATATAATTATTTCGATTTTTTATTGTATTCGGGTCATTGATGTGTCTCACTTTATTTCTGTTTTGGGTCCAGATCTATAAGTTTTCAAAAATAAATTAAAACTGCAATTCATACACATGAATTAAATTTAAAAATGCCTTTGAAAACGTTTTTGAAAATAATATTGAATCTGTTTATGTTTAAAACATTCATACTGGACGCCAGAGGGCGCCCTCGCACATAAATTGACATATCCAGTCATAGAAGTAGCGGAACTCATGACCCTCCAGGAAATCTCTTATATGGACAAAGGCATCGCTATTATAGATGCATGGCACCGAAATGAGGCACCGAAATCTGCGTTCTGATTCGGTTCTAGTACATACCGGTTACATAAGGGCCTTTCGCACCGCGAGAACCTTTTCATAGAACCAGAACTAATTGTGGAACTAACCACTTTTTGGCATTTTCGCACCGCCGGAACTGGGTGCGATTTTAGTACCGGACTGCCTTTTTCGAGAACCAAATTAGCTCCTACTCACTGCCAGTTGTCGTTGGAGATTCTTAGTGCTCCTTTCCGTTCTTTCAATCGCTTTACGTATACGTCGACTTTCCATGTCCATTATTGTGAAACCCGCGAGACACAAAAAAACACAGCTCCGATCACAGCGTCCTCCATCCTCCTGTTGTTAATGTTGTTCTTCTTCTGTTGTTGAACGCCGCACACAAATGATGACGCTGTCGACCGGCTTTACGTCACTTCTTAGTACACACTCTCAGTGCGAATGCAACCCTTTAAATGGTACTGGGAAATAGTTCGTGCAAAATCGTCCCAGTACTTTAGTACTGTACATTTAGTTCTGGAACTAAAGCGGTGCGAAGGGCCCTATAGTATGTTACCATATTGGTACCGGGTTTCGGTACCCAACCCTATTTCTCGCCAGTGTCCACTCCACAAAGGCGGCGAAATTCGCTCGAGGACCATCTTCGGACGACAGCGCTCTGCACGAGATGTTTAAAATGGCGTCGTAGAATGCACAGAGCGCGTCGTCTGGGTAGCTGGTTAGAACAGCGAGGACCAAGAACAGTCTAGTATGGCCTTCGAGCGATCTCTCCCCCTGCTCCAGCAGGAGGAGGAGGTACTCCGGACGGGAGAAGGGATCTATGGAAACTACGGAAACAAAAAACGGAAACAAAAATGAAGGGAACACACGGAACTATGACTATAGGGAAATAAAACTGAAAGGAAAAACAAATAATAAAATAAGTACTAGAAATAAAAAAATTGGAACTTCTGAAAACAAAAGGATAACAATAGGAAAAAGCTAGGAAAAAATGACTCGAACTACAAACAAAATATAAATAAAAACAAGACCTTGCTACCTTGCTGAAAACTAGAAAGAAAATAAAAAAGGAAAAAATCAAAAGGTTCAGGAACTAAAAAGAATTAAACCAGTAGGACTGTAACTAGACTATAGACTCAACACAGGAACAAAAAACTAGAACTAACAAGAGGGAAACTAGACTGAATGCAATATACTGAAAAGTACGCTCTAACAAGACTAAAGACAATAGCACGGCAAATGCACACACAAACGAACCAGCAAAGACTAGAGGGAAATGAGCACAATATAAAGGGATCAGAGCACACGAGGATCAGGTGAACACAATTGGACAAACAAGTGCCTCCAGGATAAGTGCATGATGAGTCTCTGAACAAAGGGTTCTGGCCCTCCTGACATGGGCCCTCCTACTCTTATGCCTCCCGGGGCAGGAAGTTGTCGGATTGCCCACTTCTTGAGTGACTTGGACTGACAAACACAGGATTATCAAGACTGGATATGACTGACTTGGACTTAACTGGGACAGATTTGACCGACACAGGACCAGAGGATGACTGGGAAACTTCTCTCGAAGCTACCTTGAGCTTGAGTGCTTCAGAGGACTTGGTTGACTCAGGCATGACTGCGGTGGGTTCAGCCGATTCAGAGGCAGGAGCCGGCCTTGAACTTCTCTCAGAGGCTGGAGCCGGCACGGAGGACTCAATGGCAGATGCAACAACACCGGCCACCCTCTTGGATGGTAACTCTTGAAGCACCAAAATGTCTGCCAGGTCAGAAGAATCAGCGACCAGGGAGGACTCAGGAAGCAGGGCAGGAACCAACTCGACAGACACACTCAAAGACAAGACAACAGGAGAGACAAGAGATAGACACAGATCAAAAGTAGAAACTTGCAAAACTATGACTATAGGGAAATAAAACTGAAAGGAAAAACAAATAATAAAATAAGTACTAGAAATAAAAAACTGGAACTTCTGAAAACAAAAGGATAACAATAGGAAAAAGCTAGGAAAAAATGACTCGAACTACAAACAAAATCTAAATAAAAACAAGACAGCTACTTTGCTGAAAACTAGAAAGAAAATAAAAAAGGAAAAAATCAAAAGGTTCAGGAACTAAAAAGAATTAAACCACTAGGACTGTAACTAGACTGTAGACTAAACACAGGAACAAAAAACTAGAACTAACAAGAGGGAAACTATACTGAATGCAATATACTGAAAAGTACGCTCTAACAAGACTAAAGACAATAGCACGGCAAATGCACACACAAAACGAACCAGCAAAGACTAGAGGGAAATGAGCACAATATAAAGGGATCAGAGCACACGAGGATCAGGTGAACACAATTGGACAAACAAGGACTAAACAAGGGGGCGTGGTGATTGAAAATGAGGAGGCAGGACAAGAGGAGCACATGGCCAACACAAACAAAGACACAGCCATGTGCTCAGGCACAAAATAAACAAAGATACATTAAACAAAGACAGGACAGACAAGACTGTCAGGGCAGGATCCTGACAGGAGGTAACTGTATTTGGTCGGGTCTTCTTTCACAATCCACTGGAGCACGGGTATAAGGAAACGAGGAGACGTGGAGATTTCACAAAAATGAGAGTCTTTAATAGTCCAACAGGGAGTCAAAGAGCACAAGGAAGACATTTACAACAAGTAGACCCGACGAAGAACTATGGAATAGACATGAACTTATAAACACAGGATAATTACAAACACAGGTGAGCGGAATCATCAATCACTAAACAAGAACAGGAAACATGACCAAAAAAGGAATACAGGAACTAAGACAGAGGTGAAACACGACAGACAGTCCAGAATCCTGACAGTCTCAAAAATATTTGTTGGGGCTTACAGTCTGTGTACTCGATCTATCCACTAAACACCCTTCTCCCTTATTACTTTAAACATAACCAGTCCACTTTTCATCCCTAATCTGGCTTTGTGCAGCTACTGCAGTATTGTTTATAGACATAATTCCTTGAGAGAAATAAATGAAATTGATGGTAAAAGGCCACCAAGGTCCCCCACCTTCACTCAATGCGAGGGGTGGCTGTTCCACACCTCTCATTTTGATGTATATTGCCCCAGCTTCAAATAAGCGCCTGGGCGATGTTTTATCTCCTGGAAATGTTCCATAATTCATCATTATCAGATCCAATTATGGGCAGCAAAGCACAATGCAATATCCCTCTACATAATCTAGAACAAATAAACACCCCCATCAACCCATATTCTCTTCCCGGCTCTATATTTTCTTCTTCAGCTCTCTCTCTGCAGCTCTTTTGCTCTCTAGCACTGATTAATAAATGTAATTAAATTAAGGCATGAAACACATTCATAACGGGAGTCTAGTTGTAATTACCACAAGCAGTATTCAATCTGTGTGCAATAAAGTAGAACCCATGAAGACTTAATTAGACACAAACATGTTTACAAGCAGCCATTTGCAGGGTGAAAGGCCCGCCCACACTCAGTCACATGAGAATTTCTTGATTTCGGTAATAATAGAAACAAGATACAGATGAGATACATGGAACTGTTCTTTAGAGATTAATGTCAGGGACTGTTTACTGCAGACTAGATGACAGAGTGTTTCTCAGTCAGAGATGGCCTTATTATTGGGAAATACCAGTTCTACTATTAAAGAAAGTGTAATGATCAATTTGGATCATGTGAGCCTTGATAACCAATCACATTACAGCCTTGCTGTCATTGAATTTCCGTCAGAGTTGTGCGACAGACTGTTTGCTGATACCATAGAAATGAATGTGAAGTGTCATAAACTGAATCCTGCATGTCACAAAACTGTCCATCACTTCTCTTATAAAATAGGGGTGTGCACAAATAGTCGAATATTTGCTCTCTATTCGAAAAATAAAAACACTACTCGAATTTTACTGCAAGCTGCTTTGCTAGCCATAAATGCAGGTAATCCATGATAAATTCTAAGCAGTTATAACTAAAAGCACTGGGTTGATTGTGTTTGATCACAGAATGGCATCGTCTGCCTTGCGAAGTTTGGAATTACTTTGATCAAAATTCTTACTAAATTATCTTACAAAATGGAATTACTTTTGATCAAATGAATCAGTGAAACTGAGCTATCATAATATCAACACCACAATGAGAAATCACATGAAATCCAAACATCAGTTGACTGAGGAAAGACAGATGTCCATAACTGCATTCACGACTGCAGGTAAGAGCAGCTGCAAGTGAGAGCTTCCACAAGGGTCTAAATGTCATATGCATTCACGAGAGAGTGGCTTGAGAATATGCTAGTCTTGTGAGAACTAAGTTTTGTTTACAGCAAAGGAAAACCAGTCTCCTCTTGGTTTATAGCTTATAAAAATCCTCCGACATTTTTCTTTACAAATCCTCGTTTTGTACTTCTCATTCGTGACCGGTTTTTGTTTTGCTCTCTCCTCTGCGCTTCCGTGTTCATCACTTCTCACACTACGCCTACGTCATCCGCTGGGACGCCACTCTCTCGTGAACACGCATACGACAGTTAACAGAAGCCAGAGATTAGGCTAATGTTTATAAAGTTTTAAATATGGATATTTTTCTTACACAAATGCATTGATTCTCTTCAGAAGGCCTTTATTAACCCCCCGGAGTCATGTGGAGTATGTTTTGTGATGGATGGATGCACTTCATTGGGCTTCAAAATCTCAACCACCATTCGCTACCAATATAAAGCTTGGAAGAGCATTTTTTAATATAACTCCGATTGTATTCATCTGAAAGAAGAAAGACATATACACTAGGATGGCTTGAGGGTGAGTAAATCATGGGGGAATTTTCATTTTTGGGTGAACTGTGCCTTTAATTAAGATTAATAATTGACTGAAAAGCATCAAAACTCTTTGCCAAAATTCTTAAAAAAAGATTACTTGGCAGGAACCTCGTAAATTTAGACAATTCCAGTGACGAGTACTTTATTACAAATTGTAGCAGTATTTAAAATACCAGTTATTAACACACCAGAGGTTTGTAACTCTGTGGAATAAATTGCAGCTAGAGGAGGATTGCTCTGAATGGAACTTAATTGCATCACATTGCCATGTGGTTCACCAATCACAAAAACTCCAGAAAGATCACAGGATGCAGCCTTTTCTGCTCACCCAACCTTTCCCTATCTCTGATCTAGGAGTGTGATTTGTGTTTCAGTGGTTCACATCAGCCTGCTGTAGTAAAAGTTTGATCTTAAATCAGTGGAAAACTGTATAGTTAAACGCAGTACGGTCAGCCGTGACTTTGCCAGCTGATGGGGTATTTCCTGGATCAAAAGCTTTTCGTTCTCTCTGGTCTTTTTGCTCCATCTTCTTGCTTTGTAGCTAGAGGCATCACTCAATCAATAGATGAGGTGCTGATACAGAAAGAGTGTTCATGGCAAAACAAGGTCAGATGCAGACTCTCAAAGGCAAAAATACAACACTTTCACAGATCAGCTAGTGATTAAAGAAGTAGTTCGAGCAAATGATGAAACGTCTGTCAATATTATCTCACCCTCATTTTGTTTCCAAACGTTTTTTTTTTTTTTACTATACAACAAGAAGTTATAGTGACCGAGACAAAAACATATATATAAACGAAGAATACAATTGTATTTGACTTGTGTTTTCTAAATGCATTCAATAACTTTGTGAGGTAACACTTTAGTATAGGGAACAATTGCTTATTAGCATGCCTATTATTAACATATTGGCTGTTTATTAGTACTTATTCTGCATGACCATAATCTACATCCCTAATCCTACCCAATACCTAAATTTAACAACTACTTTACTAACTATTAATAAGCAGCAAATTAGTAATTTATTGAGGCAAAAGCCATAGTTAATGGTTTGTTAATAGCTAGAATTATACCTTATTAAAATAAAGTTTGACTCTTTGTGAGAAATAGACCCAAATTTAAACTGTTATTCACTGTAAATTCCCCCTTCTCTTCATTCAGATTAAAATCTACTGTATCTTTCAAATCTCATTCTCCGCTCTGCATATTTGAACGACTATATTGTGTGCTGCATGTGACATGTCAGCACTGTGAATGAAGGAAAGGGAAGATTATTTGTGCTTAATGCCTTCAATTTCATTGTGTTCCTCACCCAAAGCTATCATATGACTTCTGGAATACAATTGTATGGGCTACCTTTATGGTTCTTTATTTGTGTTTTTTTGTCCTTTATCAGTTTTGTCAGCTGTGATTTGTATTAGAAACGTATGCTACACTCTTTTCTATTTGGGATGCACACACTGGGTCTAAATTGTTTTACTGAGGTTTATTTTTGGGAGTGACTCTCCTCCTGATTTAGCAGAATAGCACAATGCTGGAGATAAATGTATGGCTTGAGATGCAGGAGCGAGCGGTTGAATTTTGTGCAAGGCGTACCGGGGTGACTCCATTTGTTTTGGTTGTTCAATAAGTCTGCTGGAATTGAAAAGTATCGGGTTAGACAATCTGCGGAATTACTTTTGTAAAGTTTTCTGGGTGTGGGATGGGACTATGTGATTGTCAGCACAGGTGCTGCTTGCCTCTGAATTCAGGTGTTATGGAGGTTGGACTGATATGTTGGAGACATTTTAAAAGTTAAAGACCCCTGTTACTTTTCCCAAATTCTCTCAGAGTTTGGTCTTTCCCTTTTCTTTACTTTCTCTCTCTCTCTCTCTGCTCTTACATATATATATTTCATGTTCAGTTCTTTGAAAGAAGTTTACAGAAGAGTACACCAGCATAGAATATACCAAAATATAACAAAATAAAGGAGAAGTGCGAGTTCTGTTCAAAGTTAAAATAAATAAATAAATACATAAATAATAAAAAAGAGATTTGTCTAACATAGTTGGATAATTACATCTTCTCAACAAAGTTATTTAGTATAATAATAATATACTATTTTCTCAAGTTTATTTACAGCCTTCCCAAGCATTTAACTCAAAATAAGGAGTCCTGCTATTTCATTATCTTCTGGATGTGGTGTCCAACACCTGTCTTTTTAACTAACAAACATTATCTCTGCGGTAAAGATGCTGATAAAAGATGTTTATCATTTATTACATGCGCTTGCTGATTATAATGATCCTAATAGCAGTGATTGCTCCCTCTTTAATGGATCTCCCCTGTTGTTTTTCATCTTCTCCTGTCTATTAGTTCATAATGAATTCCTTACTGCAGCTTTACCAAACCACAAATCACCTCCTCTTTGTGCCCTGGTCTGCGTTTACTCAGGATTGAGTCATAAAGCGATATGGTCCTACAGTGTTTATCCCCTCTTAACATAATACTAAATCAGAGCGATTATTTTGTGCTGCGGGCAGTTGTGAAATATACATTTATGCCTTCTTGTACATAGGGATTATGGACGAATCTCACATAAACATGTCACAGTTCAACCCAAAATAAAAGGAAACGCATGAAGTTATATATTATTTAGAAAATGTAGCCCAGGAGCATTAGGATTGATTGATTTATTTATGCATGCATTGTAACATTCATTTAATGACAATTAAGGACCCTCCAAGTTCCTCATTATTGTGAGACGTCAGGATGTTTGTTTGAGCTTTTTTGTCATTCACTGATTCTCATTTTTTTTTCATATATATATTTCATATAATGAAAATGTGGTTATTTTTAAAATGCATTGCAATGCATTAGAGTAATTAAATATTCTTAATTGTGATGAAAATAACGTCACAATCCTAAAAATAGGGTTATTTTTTAAATGTTAAATTATTTATTTTACATTTTTATATAATGATATTTATATAATTACAATTTGTTTCACTTTTTTATGCTAGATGTACTTGACAGATTTAGTGAGAAAGGCTGTTCTCATGTGACCTTATTTTATTACAATTTGTATTAATAAAATACATTTAATATAATTACATTTGTGTATGACTTGTATTCAGGAATACTATTAAACATGATGTAGCATTATGCAGGGTTACATGGATGTAGAGTATTTAGTAGAGACAGTAACCATAGAAACAGGGCCTTCTCAGTATTCCAGTTTTGTCATTTCTCATAATATTCTTTATGTATACATTTGCATAAGTTTATTTTCAAAACTTCTGATTATAACTTTTCCTAGAGCTTTCAAGCTCTGTTTATCACACTTGACCTAGCTTTCATTCGGAACACCTTAGTAACCACCTAGCAATGCCAGAACAACCACCTAGCAACCACCCAGAACATCTTCAGTCTATTATTTCTTTTTCTTGTTTTCTTTATCAAGATGGTCAGTTTAGGTCTGCAGTTGGACTTTATTTTATTATTTGACGCTGTTGTTCAAAATGTTTACTCCGAGCACAGTTTGAGGACAATTTCAGACTCAAGTCTAGGAAACATGTAAATCATTATAAACTTACACCCTGCATTGTCTGACACGATTCTATGTCCTTACCAAAAAGTAGTATACTTCAAGTTTATTTTATTAAGTATACTTAAGTAAAGTTCAAGTATATTTTTAAGTATACTTTATGTAGTAAGCATACAACTATCCTTGTACTAGTAGTATACTTAGTAGTGTACTATTTAAATACTCCTTCGGACTAAATTGACCCACTTTCTAGTATATAAAAGTATACTTTTAAGTATACTTTTAGTATAACAGTAGTGAACTTTGAGTACACAACTAGTTTACATCTATGTTTTTAGTTTGTACTGCAACTATACTAAAAGTGAACTTATAGGTATACTGATAGTTTACTAAT
>NW_015557379.1:2652356-2660430 GCF_001515605.1 Sinocyclocheilus anshuiensis | reverse complement strand
AAATGTATTCTGACTACCTTTGGATTACTTTTAGATTACTTTTGACAAAACTTATTTATAGTTTTAAATGGGATTATTGTTATTAAAAAGATAAATAAAATGTATGGCCAATAACAGACATCAGAGAATATTCAAATATGGTGTTAAATTATTGCAATATTAACTTTATATCTTAGGGACACGTAAAGTAAATATTTGGGTCACAAGTTTGGGAATCCCTGCATCCCTTACCAAAAAGTAGTATACTTCAAGTTTATTTTATTAAGTATACTTAAGTAAAGTTCAAGTATATTTTTAAGTATACTTTATGTAGTAAGCATACAACTATCCTTGTACTAGTAGTATACTTAGTAGTGTACTATTTAAATACTCCTTCGGACTAAATTGACCCACTTTCTAGTATATAAAAGTATACTTTTAAGTATACTTTAAGTATAACAGTAGTAAACTTTGAGTACACAACTGGTTTACATCAAAATGTTTAGTTTGTACTGCAACTATACTAAAAGTGAACTTATAGGTATATTGATAGTTTACTAATTAAATACTTGTAGTAGCATTTTTAGTACACTTTGAAGTATAGTCTCAGTAAACTACTAGTTTAGTAGTTTTATACTGCAAGTATACTCGTACGTTTTCTTTAAGTGAACTTTACATCATACTTTAAGTATTCTACTACGTCCCTATTTAGGTATTAATTTGTATATTATGAATATCATGAATATCTGAACATACAAACCATCAAAAGAAAGAACAGGGTATCTGCTTGTAAACAAATTCTAGCTTCTCTAGCTTCATGCATTCTTTTTTTAAACACTTGAATGTGGATAAGTTTCATAAATAAAAAATAAATAAATAAACAACATTTTGAACAAAAAGCTGAAAAAAGACTATGAATTGGATTCAGAATGATAATCAAAACATAGATAAAGTCGATCAACACCCCAAAGCTTGACAGCTCTTCATTGGTCGACATTTTATTCCATAACGTTACACAGTTTTGATGCTGTTTTATGTCTGATGATCGTGTTAGAATACACGTGGAAGCATCTGTTGTTTCGGTTTTTTCTTCTCTTGTGTTTTGGATATTCTGTACAGAAGATGTGTACTAGCACCCCCTACCGTATAACAATGAAAACATTCTCGGAGCACAAGTATAGCTCAAATATATTTAGACTTTTTCCTAAGTATAAGTCAAGTATACTTAAATGTCATTTTAAGTATATTTCTGAGAAGTACATAAAGCCCATGTCTGAGAAGTACATAAAAATTAGACTGAAAGTATACTTTCCTATTTTTTTGTTTAAAAGAAGTATACTAATAGCACACTTGAATAAACTTTTTTTTTTTGTAAGGGATGACAAAGCAAAGGTGCATCATTAGCCCAAACGCAAAAAGCGTTCAGCCATCTACCGAGATTGTCATGAGATACACCTTTTAACAAAAAAGTATGCTGTCTGTAAATATTCAGTTTCCTAAATGTTCAGTGGGAACAGTGATCAATAGTGGATTAGAAATGGCATGAGGTTTTTTGCAGATCTCTCCAATTTCACTCCAGTTGTCCTGTGACAATTCAGAGAGTGTGATATTACCTGCCAGAGCATTCAAGAATGCAGCACAAGGCCAGAAGCAGGTTCATGTTAAATAGCTGCACTCTTATGTTTTTCACAGCTCTTTGAATTTCAATTAATTCTAAAGCTCTTAATGGATCTGTCACTACTATTATATTCAAAGGCAGAAGAAGGTGCCTTTGACAGAAAAGAAACCAAATGCTATCTTGTGGCAAGCCAAGCTAAGGAGAAGTGCGGCTTTCGTTCAGTTTTCCACCCTCCTGTCCTCAATCTATTTCACAGCCTCATCTCAGAGTGACAGCAGAATGCTGAAATGAAGGCGTCTGATCGATTGCCTAGCATCATGGTAAATAACAGCAGCTTAAAACACCACTGACAGGAACCTGTTTAAAAAGCTATTAGACTTGTTTCCAACTCTTTCTGAAATAATGCAATAAAGAAGAGAATGCGTAATGAAATAAGAGCTCTGTAATCCAATTGCGCTGCAGATCCAATCGCATTTATAAAGTCAACGGAGGTTCAGTGGATTCACAGAGCCTTTCTCTCTTTCACTTTCTCTCTCCGAACTCTCCTTTTAATCTCCCTGAGTGATTCCAGAACGTTCTAGCGCACAATCCTCTGTGAGGAGGAACACGGTACTTTATGACCCCTCCATCCCCTGCTATCTCTGTATCCCGAGGGCTCAATATATCCTAATAAATGTTGTGCTTGCGCTGAATTACAGGCGATATCACTGCAACTTTTCTTCATTTTGACCACCATTACAGCAGTTCTAACTGGGGTCTTTGGTTTTCCCTGATCAAATCAGATGCCTCGTCGGCCCCCGGCCACAGAGAACCGACTCTGACATACTTCAAGTAAACACGGCACGTTGTCAGAAACATCTATAGATCCGTGTTCTTTTAACTCCTTAAAAATCAGCACTGTATTCGATACTGTATATGATACTGTATTGAAAAGGTTTTAAAATAAATGAAAACATATTCAGCTGGTTAACAGTTGAGAGAGAAATCTCAGACTTTGGTGACACTTTGAAATGTGCATTATTGTTGTATAATCACAGATAACTCTGAAAATGAGAGCGGTACCTTATAAATGACACTTTAAATGTTTCATCTTTTTGATGTTAGAGTGCTATATTATGTGAGCAGAAAGCCTGGTTCTGCACTGATGTACATTTTAAAATAGTCATGTATTCTATTCTGAAGAAATACATTTTGCAAGCAACAGATGAATTGCAAATGTTAGTAGAATACACAGCTTTATTGTCAATGGAGAAAGATGCATTTTGGCTGCTTTGAAGGGCCAAGACCCGCCCAAGAGGCCATATGACTGACAGGTAAAGCAACCAATCACATTTCGTTTTATGCCGCATCAGGTTTAGGGGCGTGGAAATGTTCCCACAATAATAGACTGGTGTGTAAAACTCTTAAGACATATTTTAAAGATACTATGCCACGAACATTAAATATTTCACATACTTTTGAAAATCCAGCATTTAGTTGATCCTGATAAGCGCTCATCGTCACAGTTGTAAACACAATGGCTTTCTTCTTCCATGAGGGGTTTGGCATCACGGCATCTTTGTTTCGTGGCGGAATGTTAAAGAACGCAACACACAAATCCTGTATAATTCAACCAGTCCGCTGACGACTTTGAAACTCCTGAAGTGTTTCCAAATTTGTGTGCCGTATGCATCAGCCGTTTAGCCGTGACATCTGAGGCTGAGACAACCATGACTGAAATACTTTAAAAACAGTCCGTGCTTTTTTGTCTCTTTGGAGCTTGGCGGCCTGTGGTTAATATATGACGATGTACTTATTTTTAGGATATTATGAAGAATATATTTTTTCGGCTTACACACTGTTTAAATATGCCAATCCATAATTTCTCCTTTGTACCAAACATCAATCACCATATTCATCATATCTTTCTTGTTCATTTCTCATCCATTATGAGACACCTTGAGCAAGTTAGCGAGCGCTACCATTGACAAAGCACCTTTACATAAAACAATATAGTGCTCCAATCCGTTCTTAAAATAATGACATAAGAAACGTTTTGTTTAACACTTTTGCAAGCGAATCGTGCCCACAGCTAAAGTTAAGCTGCTAAACACTTAAAACGATAATGGTGGATACGTTAGCCGAGTGCTAACGTGACTAACTGATGAAACAATAGTTTGTAAACCAAAATATGTCTACATTTTTTATTATTAAACAAAATAATTAGAACAACGGCAGTCTACATTCTACAATCGAGTATGTGATGCTGAATGCAGAGTTGAGGTTTGAGGTCACTTGTGGTGACATAAGATTATTGAGAAGAATGCTTGATTTATTTTCTACATATAAAAATAAAACCAAGCTTACAGAAATATCGTCCTCAGTTTCTTGATGATGAATTAGAATTATTTATTAATTATAAGATTTTTTCCCCCTGATTATTATTTTTTACTCCTTATTCATTTAACTTTTATCCATTTTACTTCTGTCATTTGTTGTTTTCAATAAGTGTGTTCAATATTTCAGTAGTCAACCAGTAAAATGTAATGGTTCTCGTCACCGTTTTCGGTACCATAAAAATTGTAACTTTTTATTTTTTATTATTAAACAAAATAATTAGAACAACGGCAGTCTACATTCTACAATCGACACATTCTTTGGAAATAGTGTGTTCACAGCGAATTATCAGATGATAATATCGTGGTTTACCTGGAAACCTAAAGCTGTACTAGGTATACATCACATATTAACGCAAAAAACATATTTTGAGCACTCAATTGAAAATGTGATTGATACACAATGTATCAATCGTACTTACAGGTTGTGGTTCGGAGACACTTGTTGGTCCAAATAAAAAAGGTACGGACTTATCTTTCATAGACAAGCATTTAGCGAATCCCACGTTAAAACTTTCCAAGATTAGAGAAGCTGTAACGGAAGAGGTCTGACGCAACAGGTTAGTATATATAAAATAGGTTTATTTGGTCACAGAGAGTACTGGGGTAGGGTTCAGAGGATGTGATGGTGAGGGAATAGTTCGAAGGATATGATGAGTGGGGTAATCCGGGTCTTTGGCTTTACAGGAGCTGGAATGCAGGCAGGAGGAGCACACACCTCAGCGACCCGTGAACTAGGAGGAACAGGAGACACTTGGAGACCAGGAGACACTAGGAGGACCACAGGAGGTAAGTAATGCAGGAACCATTACAGCAGTTCTAACTGGGGTCTTTGGTTTTCCGTGATCAAATCAGATGCCTCGTCGGCCCCCGGCCACAGAGAACCGACTCTGACATACTTCAAGTAAACACGGCACGTTGTCAGAAACATCTATAGATCCGTGTTCTTTTAACTCCTTAAAAATCAGCACTGTATTCGATACAGTATATGATACTGTATTGAAAAGGTGTTTTAAAATAAATGAAAACATATTCAGCTGGTTAACAGTTGAGAGAGAAATCTCAGACTTTGGTGACACTTTGAAATGTGCATTATTGTTGTATAATCACAGATAACTCTGAAAATGAGAGCGGTACCTTATAAATGACACTTTAAATGTTTCATCTTTTTGATGTTAGAGTGCTATATTATGTGAGCAGAAAGCCTGGTTCTGCACTGATGTACATTTTAAAATAGTCATGTATTCTATTCTGAAGAAATACATTTTGCAAGCAACAGATGAATTGCAAATGTTAGTAGAATACACAGCTTTATTGTCAATGGAGAAAGATGCATTTTGGCTGCTTTGAAGGGCCAAGACCCGCCCAAGAGGCCATATGACTGACAGGTAAAGCAACCAATCACATTTCGTTTTATGCCGCATCAGGTTTAGGGGCGTGGAAATGTTCCCACAATAATAGACTGGTGTGTAAAACTCTTAAGACATATTTTAAAGATACTATGCCACGAACATTAAATATTTCACATACTTTTGAAAATCCAGCATTTAGTTGATCCTGATAAGCGCTCATCGTCACAGTTGTAAACACAATGGCTTTCTTCTTCCATGAGGGGTTTGGCATCACGGCATCTTTGTTTCGTGGCGGAATGTTAAAGAACGCAACACACAAATCCTGTATAATTCAACCAGTCCGCTGACGACTTTGAAACTCCTGAAGTGTTTCCAAATTTGTGTGCCGTATGCATCAGCCGTTTAGCCGTGACATCTGAGGCTGAGACAACCATGACTGAAATACTTTAAAAACAGTCCGTGCTTTTTTGTCTCTTTGGAGCTTGGCGGCCTGTGGTTAATATATGACGATGTACTTATTTTTAGGATATTATGAAGAATATATTTTTTCGGCTTACACACTGTTTAAATATGCCAATCCATAATTTCTCCTTTGTACCAAACATCAATCACCATATTCATCATATCTTTCTTGTTCATTTCTCATCCATTATGATGCAGTTTTCTTCTTCTCTTAAGATTATGTGATGCTGAATGCAGAGTTGAGGTTTGAGGTCACTTGTGGTGACATAAGATTATTGAGAAGAATGCTTGATTTATTTTCTACATATAAAAATAAAACCAAGCTTACAGAAATATCGTCCTCAGTTTCTTGATGATGAATTAGAATTATTTATTAATTATAAGATTTTTTCCCCCTGATTATTATTTTTTACTCCTTATTCATTTAACTTTTATCCATTTTACTTCTGTCATTTGTTGTTTTCAATAAGTGTGTTCAATATTTCAGTAGTCAACCAGTAAAATGTAATGGTTCTCGTCACCGTTTTCGGTACCATAAAAATTGTAACTTTTTATTTTTTATTATTAAAAAAATATTTTTAATGTATTTTTAATTTAACTACATGAAAAGAGTTCAACAATATTAGTTCTAATGAATTAATATGCTATTATTAACGTTTAAATTGTAAAACATTAGCACGTAACCTTCAAATATTGTTCAATTACATAACCATTGTATTAAAAAGATCAAATGAAAGTAGGAAAATAAAGAAACACATTACAGGTAACAGAACAAGTGGCAGGTCTATTGAACTTGCACTGCAAGACATCTATTTTGACATCAGATTTTTTTTGTCCTGTTCATTGCCATTTTTATCTCTGTCAAACATCAATTTTAGATTCAGGCCGGCATTTGAATAACTTTGCAGTGTGTACTTAGCAGCATGGAAAAATAAAGCTTTAATTCAAATTATAATAACTATAATATACAGGAACCAAGCAAAGAGTGCTCCCTTTATAATCAATGATGCTGATATCACTTCAGTTTAGCTGCAGCACAGGCTCAAAGACTGAATGAAAACATTGTAGTTTTTTTCAGAATATACATTTCACATTAGAGTCATTGGTCAATGATTTCGAAACGATTCGTTCAAAGCAGTTCTGAGCTTAAGGTATGTAAACCCCTCCCTTCCGTAAGCCTACTCTGCTCTGATTGGTCAGCTGGCCAAGTCTGTTGTGACTGGTACAGAGAGAAGTACTTGAGCAAGTTAACGAGCACTACCATAGACAAAGCATGCACTTTTACATAAAACAATATAGTGCTCCAATCCGTTCTTAAAATAATGACAAAAAGTTAGTGTGCTATTAGTATGAGCTAAAGTTAAGCTGCTAAACACTTAAAACGATAATGGTGGGTACGTTAGCCGAGTGCTAACGTGACTAACTGATGAAACAATAGTTTGTAAACCAAAATATGTCTACATTTTTTATTATTAAACAAAATAATTAGAACAACAGCAGTCTACATTCTACAATCGACACATTCTTTGGAAATAGTTCTGATAATTCGCTGTGAACACACTATTTCAGTAAGACAGTAATATCGTGGTTTACCTGGAAACCTAAAGCTGCACTAGGTATACATCACATATTAGCGCAAAAAACATATTTTGAGCACTCAATTGAAAATGTGATTGATACACATAATGTATCAATCATACTTACAGGTTGTGGTTCGGAGACACTTGTTGGTCCAAATAAAAAAGGTACGGACTTATCTTTCATAGACAAGCATTTAGCGAATCCCATGTTAAAACTTTCCAAGATTAGAGAAGCTGTAACAGAAGAGGTCTGACGCAACAGGTTAGTATATATAAAATAGGTTTATTTGGTCACAGAGAGTACTGGGGTAGGGTTCAGAGGATGTGATGGTGAGGGAATAGTTCGAAGGATATGATGAGTGGGGTAATCCAGGTCTTTGGCTTTACAGGAGCTGGAATGCAGGCAGGAGGAGCACACACCTCAGCGATCCGTGAACTAGGAGGAACAGGAGACACTTGGAGACCAGGAGACACTAGGAGGACCACAGGAGCTAAGTAATGCAGGAAGTATTCAAATGGAAGTAGTAGCAAAGTCATTGAGACCTCTACGTGTTTACGAGACCAGACAATGAGGGTGTCTGAGGTGTGTGCTTTTATGCAGGCTGGTCAATGAGGTGCTTGATTAGTGACAGGTGCTGGTGCTCAGAACTCAGGTGAGAGGGATCGTTGTGATTGGGTGGTGGTGGAGCCTGGCCGATCTGTTACAGC
>NW_015557379.1:2640787-2651679 GCF_001515605.1 Sinocyclocheilus anshuiensis | reverse complement strand
ATATTTTGAGCACTCAATTGAAAATGTACACATAACGTATCAATCGTACTTACAGGTTGTGGTTCGGAGACACTTGTTGGTCCAAATAAAAAAGGTACGGACTTATCTTTCATAGACAAGCATTTAGCGAATCCCACGTTAAAACTTTCCAAGATTAGAGAAGCTGTAACGGAAGAGGTCTGACGCAACAGGTTAGTATATATAAAATAGGTTTATTTGGTCACAGAGAGTACTGGGGTAGGGTTCAGAGGATGTGATGGTGAGGGAATAGTTCGAAGGATATGATGAGTGGGGTAATCCAGGTCTTTGGCTTTACAGGAGCTGGAATGCAGGCAGGAGGAGCACACACCTCAGCGACCCGTGAACTAGGAGGAACAGGAGACACTTGGAGACCAGGAGACACTAGGAGGACCACAGGAGGTAAGTAATGCAGGAAGTATTCAAATGGAAGTAGTAGCAAAGTCATTGAGACCTCTACGTGTTTACGAGACCAGACAATGAGGGTGTCTGAGGTGTGTGCTTTTATGCAGGCTGGTCAATGAGGTGCTTGATTAGTGACAGGTGCTGGTGCTCAGAACTCAGGTGAGAGGGATCGTTGTGATTGGGTGGTGGTGGAGCCTGGCCGATCTGTTACAGAAGCAGTCCTCTGTAAAATTTACGTTTAAGTTACGTTTAGGTTTGAGTCATAATTTTGTCATCTCATACATATTGATGACTTCTCATAAGACCAGAGTAAACAGTCATCATTGATGTGTAAATGTGGCAGTCATATGCATTCAAATGTGTGTGCGCAGTTTTTATTTTTTTAATGAAGTGCAATGAACTAAATTAACTCCTCATGGTGTGGTCCAACATTTCAACAGGAGTCACTTTCTCATATAAGATACCAAAAAGAGATATATGCTGTGTTCTGGCATTCCTAAGCAGATTGTCTCGGATTTAGAGTGCCACTGTAATGACTGTAATCTGCCATTGATACGAAATATAAAACGGTCATAGTGATAGCCAATCTTCACCTCTTGCTTTGTCTCCATACCGACTGAGAGCTCTCCAGACGTAATCTGCCAGCGCCTGCTTCTGAAAAATGCCCCAGTAGGGTCTCTGTAGGCCTCGCGTCGCATGGAACGTTTGAAATTGGTTTCTGTTCATTGGAAACTGAGCAATTTACGCTGCTTGGTCCTCTGCCCCTCTGAGAAATTGTACTAATTTCACGCCTTTCCTGAGTGAGTCAGTGTCTTTCCTCAACATGCATCAACATAACTGTTCTCCATTACACAAGCACTTAAAGAGACAAGATTCTGAGTGTACAGGAGTGAATTATAGGTGAGAAAGAAATAATAAGGCTCTTTGCCGCTCGATCCCACAGCATTTCTCAACATGTCTCTGTGATCTTGATCTAATCTGCAGTGACTGTCACATGGAGACACTCTTACTGGTCTCAGGGAGAACACCGAGATCATTTTAAAGAAACCTTCAGTAGCTGCCTGATGTGTTTAATGAAAGGAGGTTGTGTTTGAAATGGCACTATGTGCTGCTGGGTTATTTACATTAGTAAGCTGCATGCTTCTGAAACATAGGTCATATTTGATGAAATCAGAACATCTAAGAATCAACTAGCCCCCACCAAATGACCCTTGTAAATGTTTTTAGGATTGAATACATAGATTTTTGAGCACAAGTCTACACTTAAAAGGATAGTTCATCCAAAAATAATCATTTGCTCACCTTCAAGTTGTTCTGCTGAACACAAAAGAAGATATGATTTTTATTCAGCAAGATGCAATACATTGATCATAAGTGGCACTAAAAATGTTACATTGTTCCAGAAAATTATACTTCAAATAAATGTTGTTTGTGAACTTTCTATTTCTATTTATGTAAAATATTAAGTAGCAAATTTTTTTAACATTGATAATGTTAAGAAATGTTTATTGAGCAGCAAATCAGCATATTAGAATGATTTCTAAACGATCATGTGCACTTGGGCAAAGTTACTTTTAAAAGTAATGCATTACAATATTCCATTAAAAAGTAACTTTTGCGTTACTTTTTATGGAAAGTAATGCATTACATTACTTTTGCATTACTTTTTGTAAACCTTCGGCTGAAGGAAGTGCCTCTGCTTCTGTACCTCACTCCCAATTTCTCTCTACACGGGCAGGAGTTACTTTACTAGTTCCTTGAAAAAGTAATCTGATTATATAAGTTGCATTACTTGTAGTGCATCACCCCCAACCCTGATCATGTGACACTATAGACTGGAGTAATGCTGCTGAAAATTCAGCTTTGCATCACAGGAAGAAATTACATTTTAAAATATATTAAAATAGAAAGTAGCTATTTAAATTGTAACAATATTTCTTTATATTTGTCTGTGTGTGTGTGTGTGTGTGTGTGTTTTATCAAATAAATGAAGCCTTAAAAACTTTTAAAAAATCGCACAGACCCGAAACTGGTACGAATATGCAATTTTTTGCAGTTATTTCTACTTATGCACTTGGCTTTTATTTGACCTAAATTTAATATATCTAATCTCTCTGGACTTCTGCAAGTTCTTCAAAGACCTGAGAGACTGAGTATGTCTCAGAAGGATATGATGATGGATAACCATCCATCAAAATGTAAATATTCATTACTCACCTGGCACAGAAGACTGTTACCATGACAGCACAGGGATGTGGGCTCTCCAAAAGCTAGTCTTGACAGCCTTGAAAGCCCACAAGTACTAACGCCAAATGAGAGATGTCAAGTGGGTACAGAATATTACACAAAGCCACCAGGTTGGCAGGGCAGATCCAGTGAAAGTTTGTATAATGTGCATTCACCAACCTTGTTCAAATGCAATGGCCCATCTTTAAAGGGGTCATATGATGTTGCTAGAAAGAACATTATTTTGTGCGCCCCTTACCATATTGTGATGCCGTGTCCTGGCGCGACGAGACAAAAGCATTAAAACCCATTATAAACGAGGCATTTGTTGCATCCAGTGGGTACATAATTACAAATTAGAATGACTTATACTGTCTTTTTTTCGTGTTGCATTGCATCGCGCCGCGTAAAAACCATGTCTGCATTTGTGATCGGAGAGGTGACAAACAACAAACACTACTCTACACTGCTCAAAACTCGCGTTTGAATCATCAGTGGCAAATCCTTAAAATTAAAACGTACTTACAGTCTGTGAGTCAGAACAGCCGGCATTGTAGTCTACTCTACCAGGATCAGGAAACAGTCCTCCATAAAATGTGCTGCACACATCTGAATATTTGGGTTGAACTGTTCTGGAACAGTGTTGTAAATACAATTTAACCACTGATTTCTAGTCATGTCCTCTTTTGGAAGGCCAAACAAAGTAGTTTCACACGGCGGGCCTGTGTGAGCGGTATGGAAGGCCAAACAAAGTAGTTTTGCTTTCACAATGAAACACACAGAACACAAACATACACGGCATGGCGGCAGCAACAATACTATAGCGAGAATAAAAGTTACGCCTTCTCTCTTTCCGTGAACATTTGGGCGGCGTCATGCAAATCTTCCCACATCGTGATGTAGACATGTGGGGGCGTGTTTGAACGAGCCATTTTAGGTATGCGTAAGAATATCTCTTTGGATTTGAGACTTTAGTCTTTGCAAATTTACAGATCTTCTTTATGCACCAAGAGCTTGTAACACTTCAAAGAGAAAGGAAAAATTTGAATCGCATCATATGACCCCTTTAACTTGAGATTCTTGCACACTAAAGCTGAAAGAAAGAGGCTTTTTATCACACAAAATGCACTGCTAAATGATCAAAACCTGTGAACCTGAAGGCATTTATGCAAACCCCAGTTACTGTACCAATAGTCATGTCTCAAGGGCTCTTCCAATACTGTAGGTGGTTTTGCTGTGCAGCCCACCATTAATATGCTTTGAGCTAGCATAGGAACATTTGTTTTTAATGATTACTCCTGACATTATCAACAAAGCTTATTCTCGTACAGTTTTATTTAACAAGGTTTGATTTAAAAATAAACTAGGTTATTTGATTTGCCAGTATTTTAGTTTCTTTGAAACATGTTTAGAGTTTTTTTGTTAAATTTGCTACTAAAAAATTAGTACATTTTGCTTTGTTTTCTGTCTGTGAAATAATCCATATGTATTCATTTTGGATGAGCAGAAATTCTGATCAGAAAAGCTGTGTCTGAAATCGCATACCTAGTAGTCGAATTTCTCCAGGTCTTAAAAACTCTTAACTCGACCTTCCACAAATTAAGGCCTTAAAAGGTGTTAAACTGGAGATGAAAGTCAAACAGTAAGTCATAGCATTAAACATTGCATGCACTGAAAAAAAAAGAAAGAAAAAAAAAATGAAAATTTCCTTTCCCTTTTCTTGAATTAAGCTGATTTTTCTGAGCCGACTGACAGATATTTGTGCTTGTTTTAATCATAAACTCTTCATGAAGATAAATTTCTCATAAAACAAGACTTCTTATCTTATGTCATTTTACTTCTCAAGTAAATGTTTCTTAATTTAAAAATCTTTAGACATTTGCACTGGAAAACAAGGCTATTGTTTTCTTGTTTTATGACATACTAGTCTTTTCACATACTGTTTTTTGACAACTAGTAGGCACTATTTGGATGCAGGGAAAGGGGTTTCTTCTGTATTTTTGTATGACCATTCATGGAAATCATATTTCAATATTTCAAGTTACTGTTTTCTCATTACTGCATTGTGTGTGAGGTTTTGACATCAAACGAGTGCTCAACTTTGATTCAGACTGTTTTGTGTGACTTTCTATGAAGACTTTGACCAGCTGTGGGTCTCTGTTCAGCATGTTATCTTCCTCAAAGCTCCTTTAGACTCCTTTCAAATACAGAAACTAAATGAAACAAGACATTTAAAGTGACAAATGGAAAGCCAACTGCATACATACAAAAAACACAAGCGCATGGGGATACCCTGACTATGGTCTGAAAGAAAAAAGAGTGAGGAGATAAATGAAAGCAAAGAGGCTGTCAGAGGATGAGACGAGTGTTGTTTGGTTGTGCTTCAGGGTTTACCACACAGAAGACAAACTAGTGTTGTAGTATATAGGAATAAGAACATACAAACAAATCACTATTTTGACTGATTTTTTTTTTTTTTACTCATTTGGTTTTGCATCATTCTTTAGCTGATTGAAGCTGATTTGTGTATTTTTTTCAAGCATCTTGAGACTTTGTGATTATTGTTGCAAATATGAACACATTTTATGATGTTGATCTCTTCTGAAACTCTAGGAGACACATTTTTATCTTGCAATTGAGATATTACAGAGATCCAGTTTTTGATTTTATTTTCTTTCCTACAGGCTATATTTGCTGAGTTTATGATGTAGACATCTGCTGTGATTATTGCATAAACACCTGCACAGGGACAAGTCTCTGATATCACTGTTTGACCACTGGCTCCTCATATTAAATAATATATCTGTGCTCTCTCAGTCCTCCCAAATCAAAATAAGATCCAGCCAATAAGTGTAGCTAGGAGTCTTTAATTTGGAGATGATTTAATCGGTCCCGGAGATTTCCATTCCCACTGTGTCTTGTAATCGCGCCATGAATTTGTTTAGTGAAGTTTAGCGAAGCCCAATTGAAAGTTTACAGATTTTGATGTAGGCTATAGACCAAGTGCTACTTCAGAACTACTTTATACGTTTGTTGGATGCAGCAGCTGTCTTGAAAAGTAAGTGAATAAATTTTAATGCAGAGGTCAATAATTAGCAAACTGGGCAGTGAGTCTGGACAGTAAATAATTTCTTATAAATTATTATTACCCCCCCCCTCTTTTAAAAGAGGTGCTTTTAAAAGACCGATAATCAGGAATACAAAAATAAAAATGAGATAATTCAGGGCTGCCAACAACCTGACCCAATTTTATTTAATAAGGAAATTAAAACCATTTTTTTTTTTTTTTTTTTTACAAAAGGACTGATTGCCTCCTTTAAACATTATTTCATTATCCAATAATGAATGAATTAACTAGCTCTTAAATTCAGAACACACTAAAAGGTAGATGTTTATTGATTGTAATATTTTGAAGCTGTCCTTCTTGGCCAAAAAAAACACTAGATACTTTAGACAATGTACGTTCTCTCTCTCTCTCTCTCTCTCTCTCTCTCTCTCTCTCGCTCTGACACACACACACACACACACACACACACACACACACACACACACACACACTCTCTCTCTGCTGTGATCTCTCAATGTGTTCTTATTTCTGAAAGAAAAAAAGAGAAAGAAAGAAAAAGAAAGAGAAAGTAAGACAGAAAGAAAGAGAAAGAAAATAAGAAAGAAAGAGAAAGAGAAAGAAAGAAAGAGAACGTAAGAAAGAGCAAAGAAAGAAAGAAAGAAAGAAAGAAAGAGAAAGTAAGAAAGAGAAAGAAAGAAAGAGGAAAAAATAATTTTGAAAAAACTTTATTTACAAGTGACAATACAAACAATAGTTATAAGGAGAACACCATATTTCCTTCAAAAACAGTACACAATGCTCCTTGACTGCACCAAATCAAAACTTGAAATCAATCAACACTCTTGATTTTACTAATGTTAAGAAACAGTCAACAACACTTTGACAGGACTTTTTCTCAATTCTGTTTTTCCTACTGATATAAATTGCAAATGTAGCTTCACCCAAAATGAAATTCAGTAGTTGAGAAGTGAATCTCATCTTATGTCTGTACCTAAAACCCAAAATAAATGTCTCTGCAGAAAATAACTCATCAAAACAATTAAAAAGACCATTTAAAACCACGAATAAAGGTTCCAACCTGAAACACTGCACAAAAACATGAAACACTGTTTCTCTTTCGGAGCAGAAAGGACATGTAGAACAAACTTCTGGGTTTAAAATAGAAATAAAAGAGTTCACTGCAATAATACCATGAAGTACTCGCCACTGTATGTCCCCTATCCTTTTAGATAAAGGCGGCTTATACAAGGATCTCCACTCAGGTTTTACAGTTTCGTCTAAGCCAAAAAAAGATCGCCATGGTGTATCAAATTTGTTCTCAAGACTTTTCTTGTTAAAAGCAATAACACAAGCACTATACAAAGTTTTACCTTTAGCTGACAATAAATCAAACCATAAAGATTTCCCAGGTTTAAAAAAAAAAAACCTGTACACCCCTCTAAATTAGGTAGCAGCTTTAACCAAGGAAAGTAATCCTGCGCATTGGGGGTACTTTCCCCAGAATGATACATTCGTTCCTCTTCAGCTGTAAGTGCTGCTTTTAATTTACACAAAAAGATGGAAACAATACGAACAGATTTGATGCCCAAGTGCTGGGATGTTGCCTCAGCATTCTCCAAATTTGGGCCAAACAAAGTTAGCATCTGTCCCAAAGTTGTAATTCCAGATTTTTGAAGTGCAGAACTGAGTCCCTGTAAATTGTAACTGTCAGATACATCCAGACGGGCTCCAAGTATCAAAGGCTCCTCCAGAAGCCAATAGAGAGAACATGAGCTTTCAACCTTTTGAATATGAAACAAACGCCACAGTTTAAAAAGATTCCTGTAGAAAGATGACATCTTAGACAGGTCCATTTTCAAAGGGTCCAGCAGAAAAAGTTGTTTATCCAACCCAAAGCCCGCGTAGTTTTGCAGTAGAGTGCAGGCAACAGCTCTCCAACTAAAACCCGATGCACCCTCAAAAAGTCTTTGTAAAAACTGTAACCGAAAGGCAGCAGTTCTACTTTGTTAGTGTATTAGTCCTTGTCCTCCTTCATCCTTAGGCAGGTATAAAATGCTCTGTTGCACCCAGTGCAAATTGTCCCAGAAGAAATCCACAAGAATAGCTTGAATTTGAGCTAACAGATGAACTGGAGGGTCCACACAGGCCAGCCTGTGCCATAAGGAGGATGCCACCAAATTGTTAACAACAAGAGTACGTCCCCTTTAGGACATGTTTGGAATCAGCCATCTCCATTTTTCAAGGCAGCCCTTTATTTTTTCAAGAACCCCTTCCCAGTTTTTCTGCTGGGTCAGACCATCACCTAAAAACACTCCTAAATATTTAATACCTCCTTTTCCCCAAAACAACCCATCAGGAAGGTTCGGTTTACCACCGGCCCACTGACCAACTAATAATGTTTAACATTTTGTCCAGTTAATTCTGGCAGAAGACACAAACATAAATTTTTGAATTAGTTTAAGCAAAACTTGTATATTATTTTGCCCACTGACAACAACCATGACATCATCAGCATAAGCTGACAGACGAATATTATTTTTACAATTAGGTAAAAATAAACCATGTACATTAATCTTAACTGATGCAACAAAGGTTCAATGGCCAAAGAGTATAACATTCCGGACAAGGAACACCCCTGTCTTATGCCCCTATGAACCTGAAAGGGAGCACATAAGCTGCCATTTATCTTTAGTACACTCTCAACTTCACAATAGAGCATTTTAATCATATCTATACATTTTTGGCAAAAACCAAAAGCTGACAGAGTTCTCCACAAATATGTGTGTTCAACTCGATCAAATGCCTTTTCCTGGTCAAGTGAGATCAGACCAAAATCCAAATAACACAAATTTGACACTTCTAAAATATCCCGAATTAAAGAGATGTTATCAAAAATGGATCTACCCGGAACACAGTAGGTCTAGTCCAGATGGATGACAAGGACCATTACTCCAGCCAATCTGTTGGCCAACATTTTGGAAAACAACTTATAATCACTGCAGAGAAGTGAGACGGGACGCCAGCATTTAATATCAGTGAGATCTCCCTTCTTTGGAATGAGAGTGATTATCGCTCTTCGGCAACTCAACGGGAGCCTGCCCTCCGACAAACTGCCATTAAGTACCTGAAGCAGATCTACTCCCAACTCCGCCCAAAAAGATTTTAAAAAATCAACTGGGAGACCATCAACTCCGGGAGCTCTCCCAGACTCCATACCTTGGAGGGCCTTATGCAACTCTCCCAAACTCAGAGGGCTAGAAATAGCAGCATTTCCCTCCTTGGACATCTGGGGTAAGGCGTCAAAGAAAACATTTTCCTCCCAGCACTCTAAATTAAGAAATAATTTCTGTAAATGTTCTGATAAAAAACAACAGCTCTTCTTCGGATGTCAACGGGGTCTATCAATAACACCCCATCCTCAGAACGCAATGCCTGAATAAGGCGTCTTTGGCCATTCTTTTTCTCAAGGCTAAAAAAGTATTTTGATGGTGCATCCATTTGATCAATACTTTGAAATCTTGACTGGACCAGTGCCCCCTGTGTTTTATGTCCTAGTAGATCAGCTAACTGTCATTTTTTCTTCAAACAGACATCTAGATAATAATGGTCTCCAGTAGAATCAGCAAACTGCATACCTTGGAGGGCCTTATGCAACTCTCCCAAACTCAGAGGGCTAGAAATAGCAGCATTTCCCTCCTCGGACATCTGGGGTAAGGCGTCAAAGAAAACATTTTCCTCCCAGCACTCTAAATTAAGAAATAATTTCTGTAAATGTTCTGATAAAAAACAACAGCTCTTCTTCGGATGTCAACGGGGTCTATCAATAACACCCCATCCTCAGAACGCAATGCCTGAATAAGGCGTCTTTGGCCATTCTTTTTCTCAAGGCTAAAAAAGTATTTTGATGGTGCATCCATTTGATCAATACTTTGAAATCTTGACTGGACCAGTGCCCCCTGTGTTTTATGTCCTAGTAGATCAGCTAACTGTACTTTTTTCTTCAAACAGACATCGAGATACTAATGGTCTCCAGTAGAATCAGCTAACTGCTGACAGTTATTTATATCAGTTTCCAAGCTCTTCAAAGATTTTTCAAAGAGGAAAAAAGAAAGAAAGAGAACGAAAGAAAGAAAGAAGGAAAGAAAGAAAGAAAGAAAGAAGGAAAGAAAGAGAAAGAAAGAGGAAAAAAGAGAAAGAAATAAAGTGAAAGAAAGAGAAAAAAAAGAAAGAAAAAGAAAAAAGAGAAAGAAAACGTAAACGTAAACGTAAACGAAAAAAGATAAAGAAAACATTTTATAACATTAAGAAGTAATAATAAAAAAAAAATAATAATAATTTAAAAAATGAAAATTGATGGGTCTCGTGGGAACCAAACAATTTCAAGCAGGGCTCCAGACTGCGACTATTTTTTTTGGTACGCATTTGCGACCAAAAATATTAATTTGCCAGTTAAGTTTTTGCTGAGGTCGCCAGTGGCGACTATATATATTTACATGTTATAACTGTTTTGCGATCACATCTTTTGTTATGTTCACGTATTAAACTGAGACGATGCGCATCAAAATTTTAGTGGAAAAAAAGAGTTTCAAACCGTCCTCATCTCTGCCGCACAGCAGCATTGACGCACACAGTCTGCTAAACGCAGCTCAGTTACAGCGCGAGAGACATCGAAGTGATGGAGACGTGCGAGTAAAAGTGCACAAAGCAGTGTCTGTTTCGTGCACAACTTGGACAAGCTACAACAGGTAAAGCTGTCAGCTCTGTGGATATTGGCAATATCGTTAACAATTCTCGTTTATAATCATTACTAATATGGCTTCTTCTTATCAAGGTCTATGCTGTGTTCTTTTAATGCGTGGACTTCATATTATTTGAAGCGCACTTGCCGTCCAGTAATCGCAAAAAGCTTTGTGCTTTGTTACTTTTTAATAAACAAAGTACCAGCTTTAAAATTATTCCAAATTCATACCGAAATTCAAAAAAATAAATACAGCTTTTTGGCGCTCTTTAATGCGGCAGGCGCGATCGCTTTAGCGCCTCAGTTCAAGCGGCAAGTGAACCCATTTAATCTTTCTCTTTACTACTATAGTACATAATGAACATAAATTAACATCAAAAGATACGCTACTTTATAAGAGAGCCTACAGTACAACTTACTGAAATGTCTCATGTAAAA
>NW_015557379.1:2612249-2638770 GCF_001515605.1 Sinocyclocheilus anshuiensis | reverse complement strand
TTGAACTAGCACCTCATGACTACACCACGTTATGTACGAGAAGCTGCAAAAGACACAGGCGCAAGTGGAATACAATAAACACAGTGACATTAATTTTTAAGTAAATATAATGGGCGATATATTGCGTCACCAAAAATGATTGAGGTCATGTACATACCAGTATATTGCGCGATAAGTCAATATATTGATTATTGCGACAGGGCCTCAGTTCAAGCGGCAAGTGAACCCATTTAATCTTTCTCTTTACTACTATAGTACATAATGAACATAAATTAACATCAAAAGATACGCTACTTTATAAGAGAGCCTACAGTACAACTTAGCCTACTGAAATGTCTCATGTAAAAGCTCATTCAGTGTTTCAAACTGCGGAAAACTGTAAAGCTTACATTGCAACGTAATAATACATTTACCTCAGAATAACCACTCGGTGTCCATAAGCTCATCAGTCTGCTTGAAAAATAACTATAGAGAGGAGCATTTTGCTATATTTATGTGCTATTGCATATTAATACTTTTTACTATGTTTGTCTACATGATTCAACTCCTCCTATAAAATTGCATTTTACTAGTTGAGAAAAACAGACTGAAAGTGTGAAAGACATACACTCTTAAAAATAAAGGTGCTTAAAAGGTTCCTCACAGAACCATTTTTGGTTCCACAAAGAACCATTCAGTCAAAGGTTCTTTAAAGAACCATCTCTCAATTTTTTATAATCTGAAGAACCTTCTTTCACCACAAAGAACCTTTTGTGAAACGTAAAGGTTCTTCAGATGTTGAATGTTCTTCATGAAACCATTTAGACAAAAAAGGTTATTCTATGGCATCGTGAAGCACCTTTATTTTTAAGAGTGTATGACAACATTTACAGGATGCATTGAGGAGGAGCCCAAACTACACTCAGTGGCCAAGTGATGCTTATGGTCCATGATATTGGTACAGATTCTGTGTAATGAACAATTCTTTGTGACTGTATATTTCAAGTTTTGAAAAGACATTTAGTTCCCACTTTAAGTGAACCTTAGATCGATTAAAATGCTGATAAAGTCAAGAAAAGATGAGACATAAAGACATGACAGTATGATTGAAATGTTAAAATGTAAATAATAATAATAATACTAATAAAATATATAAAACACATTTATTCTGTGGCACCCAAAAAAATAATTTTTCTTATATTTTCTTTTTCTTATATCTTGATATTTTTGTCTGGAGCCCTGTCAAGTTTTACTGTCCTTGTGGGGACATTTGGTCTCCTTAACATAGGGTTTACCTGGACCACATTTGCTTATAAATGGGGATGAGCTAATTATATTTAAGACAATATATCCAATTTGTATTATTTGCAGACAAAAAAAACCCAGTTTCTTTTTTGCAAATGAACCATAGACTTGAACCATTTGGGTGAATGATTGATTCAGTGGCTCACTTGAAAAAAAAAAAAAGGTCACTTATTTTGTTCCTGAATGAATCAGTGTTTTTGAACCAAATGAGTGAGTGTAGTAGTGATTCATAAACATTAAGTCTTATTCATAAACATAGTCACTTATTGCCAATGCCAACTACTGGTGTAATGGATGGCTTTCTGAGTGCAAGAATGATTATCATTATTTCTGGTCTGTATATTTTAAAAGTGAATTTTGTCCTCTTTAGCAATAGCTCATGTAGCTTCAGTTTTCCTGTTCACACAGCTCAGATCATTGCAGACTGACTCTCCCAAGAGGGAAGAACCCTGCTGTGATCCCTCAGTGCGTTCTTATATTACAACAACGATTAAATGCCTTTTTTTTGTATTTCAAAGAACCGCACTCTAATGACATATTTTTAAAGAGAGGAGGCGTATTTTGAAATGTATTCATACAGACGCGGAGGCTAATTAATTCCGACAAAGTTTTCACAGAGCACCTTTTCATTCTAGATCATTAGCGTCTAATTGCATTGTAAAAATTACAACATGTCATAATCTTTAACAAAGAAACGCAAAGACGGCCCAGCCATCTGTCCCCCATGACAGTAGGGACTACGCTAATGCATTAAAGCTCCGATTCGTATAGCTGTCGGTCGGGGATTAAAGCACTTCCTTGACTATTGCCTTCTGAACCGGGATGAAAGCAGCACACGACGGTCGAGGCTGATTAATATTCTGTTTTCTTGGTGACTAAGAGGCTCCGAGAAACACAATCCCTCTTCCTGTGATTAATTAAATTGTGGGGAAAATGTGGGCCTAGCTAACCCTTCTTGTTGTTAATTCAGAGGAATTGAAAAGTAAATACTAATATATGCTCAGCAAATTGGCCTGGGAGAGAGGAGATGAGGTCTGGGTTTGATTTAAAGTGATTGTGTCTGAGAGAGAGACTGTGTGTGTGTGTGTGTGTGTGTGTGTGTGTGTGTGTGTGTGCTCTCAGGGCTTGCTGTTCATTAGTAAGTTTTCAAAGGGAGAGAGCTAATTGTCGCCTGCCCTGAAACAAAAGCCGCCGTGGTCCCCCACACCCTTAATGAGTTTCTGTTTGTAATGAGACACTTACTGTGTTTGGAAACGGATTTTCCACAGTCCACAGATCAATAACGCACCCAACAAAAACTTTATCTCATCCGTTCGTTCGCTCTTCTGCTCTCCGGCTTTCACTCGTCGGCTCATAAAAATGTCTTGAACTCCAAACCCTGGCCATCTCTGCAGCTCAAGCTATTACTTGAGTTTAACATATATTATGTCAATGGTCACTTTAATTGTCAGCTTCAGAGTGGCCATAACAAAGTTATTGAGGGCAAATGTTTTTGAGCCTTTTTTGCCATGGAAAGATGTAACTGAACTAATGAGATGAAGAAAAGATGTTATAGTTTATGTTCATAGCTGGTTTATTAGAAGACTATTTAGAAGTGTGAAAATAAACTTTTTGTTAAATGTATACACAAAAAAATAAACAACTCATTTTTAATAGCTCTCAGTGAAAAAAAACGATGCTATTTGACAGTGCAACAAGAAAGATCTAATATTTAGGTTTACATTCATGCTCCTTTTTAAATAGTATTTTATACAGATACTTCAATAAATAAACACAAATATACTACCATTTTTTGGTCGGTAAGGTTTTTGGTAACACTTCACAATAAGGTTCAGTTCCCTTTCATGGGAACTTTGAACTGCGTTTTCTGACAGTTTCAACTTAAAAACTGAGAAATTATAACCTTGTAAATGTAGAATTCACAGCAGAGCTCCTGTATTGAATTGAAGTTTACTTTACAGATGTACCTTATAAAGTGGCCAGTGAGTGTATAAGTGTGCAATTTTTGTAATAAGTATTTGAGCTCATTTTTGTTTGTGATCTTTCATGTATTTTGTCCCACAGGATTCAGACATTGAGTCACAAAGTACCATGGAGCAAACTGTGATGGGAGTGTATGTTATACTGAAGGAGGGAGTGCTGCCTGACGATGACCCACATGGGAGTGTGTGTCATACTGAAGGAGGCAGTGCTGCCTGACGATGACCCACAGGACATTGGTGTCCTAATTGAAGGTGTGGAAGTCCTCAGTGACTTGAGTAGCATTGCACAGGCTTGTGCTCTGATATTTGGACTGATATACTGTTTGAACCTGAGCTACCCACTAGAGCTCAAATGCACCTTTGAAGTCTTGCAGAAGATCTTTCTAAATCTAAATGGACAGAGGTTGTCATCCAAGGCACAGGCCTATAAGCGTTGCTTGGGGATCAGTTTTCTCAAGAGCCAAGATTTTGTTGGCTAAATGTTTCTTATACGTTGTGTAACAAACACTCAAATGGATAAGATACTTAAAGTGAAGAAAGCAGTTTAAACTTAATTAGTGCATGTTAAAGCCTAATGAAAAAAATACAAAATTTAAATTGTTTGCATGTTTTCTGTGCTTTTTTTTTTTGCAGATTACTGAACTTTTGGTAATGTCTTGCTTCTTAGTGCTGTCATCCCATAGCGACCCCTAGAGGACGCAGTGTCTCGTTCCCTACTCAGGGAACCATGGTTACATATGTAACCTGAGACGTTTGTTAGCATTAGTTAACTACATGAACTAATAATGAAAAATACTTAAAGCATTTATTAATCTCAGTTCATATTAATTTCAACATACATTTTTAAAATCCAATGTTTTATCTGCTAATATTAATTAATGGACCTGGGCATGAACTTAGAACAGTTGTATTTTTATTAATTGAAGTGAACAAAGACAAATTAATAAATACTGTAACAAATGTATTGCTCATTGTTAGTTAATATTAATTAATGTGCTAATTCACATTATCTAATGAACCTTATTGTAAAATGTTACCAGATTTTATTTATTTTTTTAAAGAAATTAATATATTTTTGTTCAGCTAGGATACATTTATGAAAAGTGAAATTGATTTCTATTTCAAACAAATACTGTTCTTTTAAACTTTCTGTTCATCAAAGAATCGTGAAAAAAAAAAAAACATATTGCAGAAAAAAAAATATTAAGCTGCACAATTTTTTGTTTTCATCATTGATGATAATAAGCACAAACAGCTGAATATTCAACCTCGCCATCACAGGAATAAAATGCAATTTGAAATATATTAAAATAGGAAACAGCCCTTTTAAATTAATAATAATATTAGTAATAATATTTTACAATGTTACGGTTTTTACTGTATTTTGATCAAATAAATGCAGTCTTGGTGAGCATAACAAAAGTCTTCACAGAACTTATGAATGGTGGTTAACATACAAATGCATTGGTTCTTAACAGACGTCATAAAGGGCAAAAAAAAAAAAACTTTTTTTTTTGTTACCCAAAGCAAAAAAAAAGAGGGCTAAAAAATTCCCTCTAAATGCATGAGGAGAAACATGCAGATGTGAAATGTGAAAATCATTGAGAATTTTATATATATATATAAAAAAATAAAATAAAAGAATAAAAGCTTCCATATCACATTAATATTTAACATACACTTTTTTAGGTTCAACATTGATGTGATTTAAAAGTTCTCATTGTGTGATTCTGGTCATGCAAAATATTTTTGGAAAAAGAATCCATTCAGTGTTGTTGTGACAATTATCTGAGCAAAAGGCGTAAAAGCCATAGTACTGAGATATACTTGAGAAGTTCTGATAAGTACCTAAACCTCTGTGAATTATGCTAAAGAGCACTTGCAGACATGATATAATCTCCTTTCGCCAACATAAATGTCATGCTTTCTGGCTTACTGACAGACAGAGATGCAGCTGCTCAGACGGTTTACTCCGGAGGGACGGCAGAAACAGAGAGCCGGCCGCAGATGAATTCAAACCCTCTCTGTGGTGGCGAGAGATGAGAGAGATTTCCGTCTCTTTTTGTGCAATCGCTCTGATATCTCAACAGTGCGGTGCTGTCAATAAGACACAACTGTCTGGTTCTTTTATACAACAGCCGCCCTGAAGTGCTATTGTTTAGCAGTGGGGGATTCACAAGATGCATTTTAATACATGCTGACAGAGCTCACCTACAAACACACACACCCAGCGGACATTATCCAGGACCGTCTCTGCTGGATGTTAACATCTCTAATTGTCAAAACCATCAGCACAGCATTGTTGTCTCTAATGAGTGCTCTTGGACAGGTGTTAGTATGTCGTCTCTGGAGTCAAACGGGCGACACGTTCTTTCTAAGTGTTTGACCAGAATAAGCTGCAAAATGGACCAGACATTGCTAGTCAGAAGTTTAAGAATGAAAGACCACAATTACCACACATTTTATTCACCAGCATAATCAGAACTAAATTTTTCCATTCTTTTTGAGGGTCAGAAAAAGGAAGAATTGAATTTAAAATGATTGCACTTGGCAGTTCATGATGCAATGCTGTGCTGAATGTGGCAGTGGTATATTTCCTGCAGTTTGGCTGCTTTCTCCTCTCCCAGACTTTGCTTTCACAGTGCAGCGGGCCTACAGATGCATGCTGGGATCAGATGGAGTTGTTGGTTCTGTGTCGGCTGGTGAGCGTGCTGTAAGCCGGACTAATGCATTTGCAGATAGATGCTCTATTCTCTCTGGTGCTCATGCTGAGGTACATTTGGAGGGATAAAAAGGACAGGCAGAGCAGACAGATATGACTAATGCAGTGTGTTGATGCTGGAATGAAAGGTTTCTGAAAAACATGCTCCATGGGTTGTCTATATGAGATATTTTTTTCTCATTCATCTGTGTGTTTTGCATTTTTCTTATTCTTTGCTTTAATGATGGCCTCTGAAAAGGCAGATGTTGTTTTTCTCCTTGTGTTAGCTTTAATGAGATTTGATATTGCATTTCTCTCTTACTGTGGATGTGAGTGTGATATGTAGAGATACAAGTGCTGTATCTTACCTAGGGCTGGACGATATGGCCAACATTTATATCATGATATATTTCTTAATTTCGGTCGATACGATATAATTCCGATATTGTAAGGAATTTAACTCTTTTATTTTAGCTCTTTTCAGAGGGGAAATCGAATCTGAAGATTCAAAATCAACCTGATTGAACTGATTCCAAAATTGATAGTTTACACCTTATCGAACGTTCGTTCAGCAAGACGTTAACATCAGTATATCTTACCAATTTGAATATTTGTACTATCCCTGGCAACAGGTTAATACATGCTTGTGATAATTTATAAGCTACGAGCTAGGTAGCCGGATCTGGGCAGGGTTTAAACACACACACACACACACATACAGTTCGAAGGATGAGAGGTAATGGAGTTCTGAGGAAGTCCCAAAAGTCTAGTAAGTTATTTGTTCTTAGATCGCACCAAGAAAATCACAAAAGCAGAGATTTGTCTTATCTTTACTGCTTAGGACCAATTCAGCACCAGTTTCAGCAGAGAGAAGATTTTGTTTGTTACTTGCGTTTGCGCTGGAAAGCTGAGAGAGGTTTACTTTTCTGCGTGCATTTGCGGTGGCAGGGCCACGACTCTGGAATACCCTTCCTTTAGAGATTAGAATGGCCCCTTCTTTGCCTGTTTTTAAGTCCTTTCTAAAAACTTATTTGTTTTCCTTAGTGTATTGACTGCTGTGATATGGTAATTTTTAAACGTGCGGTTTTAAATTTTTGTCTGGTTTGTTCTCTGTGTATGTGGTAAAATTGTTGCTCTTCTGGAAAGCACTTTGGTCAGCCTGGTGGCTGTTGTATATGTGCTCTACAAATAAAATGAACTTGAACTTGAACTACTTTTCTGCCTGAGGGAATCACAGAGCCTGTGATTGGTCGCCGATCTGTCGTTTGGATGACGTCTTTTTGGGAGATCCCTCTGGTGAATGGAGGTTGCCTTGTGACGTAGGAGCTTCGAAAAGTCGGTTGCCTTAGGCATGGAGAGTGATGCTTGGAGTTCTTCTAAGGGAGTCTGAGTTTGCAATACTTTAGGCTTTTGAAGATCTCTGGCAGTCACAAAGTTTCAACGAAATGTTTGAGTTCTGGATGACCTGATCGCTTGATGGTGCAGCGTGTGTGCTCTACTTGGAACGCGATTTAACACAAAGGCGAAAAGGCACTGAATCCGTTCGGAATTACTAAAGGGTGTTTATACAACATTGGTTAAACTTGCACCGATTACAGGAAACACATCAAGCATATATAAGACATAAAACATATTATTTGTGACTATAGTTTTCACTACTTATGATGAGTTTTTTTTAAATGATTGTCTTTTTAAATCATCTATGTGAGTTTGCGTGTGTTCCTCTGTTGCAACGACCAGAGCGCGGTTCTGTTGGAATGCAGGATGTGAGGGGAATCATGTGTTCCCGAGGTCACACTGTATAGATCCTGTGTGCGCGTGCAAACCAGGAGGGTGTGATTAAATTAGCCATTTCCTGTGCATATATAATGGTTCCATGCATAAGCGATCACGAGGTATCTCTCAACTATATGTTGTGAAAGAACTTTTTAGTCCTTGATACAAAAGATCTCTGCCTCATGATGGTTGTGGGGGGGGGGGGAGATCTTTAGATTCTCCTCGAATATGTCTGTGCAATAGTTCACGTGGTGAATCCATAGTTTATTTGTCTCTGTTCTCGGACAGAGATCCTACAATATCGATATGAACACTATTAAAAAAAGCCTCATAAAAACAGCTAAGATCAGATCAACAGATGTCTGTACCTACAAACTTATGAAAAATGAATTTGCCAAGTCTATAAAACTATTGAATTTTTTTGAATAACCCTAGCACAAATAAATTAATGTTCACCTGTATTTAGCCTTCATACAAACAAGAATTGTGAAATCACTGTCAAATAAACATCTCAGACTCACCTTATTAATTATTTAATCTTTAATTAACTAAAAAGTTAATATTTAACTTCAAACTATAGGCTAACATACCAGTCCAAAGTTTTTGAACAGTAAGATTGTTAATGTTTTTAAAGAAGTCTCTTCTGCTCACCAAGCCTGCATTTATTTGATCCAAAATACAGCAAAAACAATACAATTTTGAAATATTTTTACTATTTAAAATAACTGTTTTCTATTTGGAAATATTATAAAATGTAATTTATTCCTGTGATTTCAAAGCTCAATTTTTAGCATCATTACTCCAGTCACATGATCCTTCAGAAATCATTCTAATATTCTGATTTGCTGCTCAAGAAACATTTATTATTATGTTGAAAACAGCGTAGAATTTTTTAAGGTTACTTTGATGAATAGAAATTTCAGAAGAACAGCATTTATCTGAAATAGAAATCTTTTGTAACATTATAAATGTATTTATCATCACTTTTGATAAATTTAAAGCATCATTGCTAATGATGCCCCCCCCTCAAAAAAAATTATACTGACTCCAAGCTTTTGAATGGTATAGTGTATAATATTACAAAAGCTTTTTATTTCAGATAAATGCTGATCTTTGTATCTTTCTATTCATCAAAGAATCATGAAAAAAAAAATGTACTCAACTGTTTTAAATATCGATAATCAAAGCAGCTCCGCTCATGAACGCTACTTTATCAGATAAAATAAAAATGCCATCGAAACTTTTCTGAAAACAGTCGGTTCCCGATATAAAAAAATTATATCGCGATACATATTGATATTGAATTATTGTCCAACCCTAATCTTACCTATTGATGGACTGGACAGGTTTATAAAGTGTCATTTCATGAGGAATAGATTTTTCCCTGATCTTTGAGACAAAAGAGCTTGATTTTGATTTTCATACTGTAACTTTCAGAACTCAAGTTTTGAGTTTTTACATTATTAGTTACATTATTAAAATAAATTATAGTAAAATTTAATCAATTATATACAATACACCAATCCAAAATGGTCCTTCTGTGGTGTGACTGTGAAAACCCCCTATTTAGAACCATTACTGTGAAAACGCAGTTTCCATGGATGTTAAAGGTTCTTCTTTGAACCACAAATGCCAATAAAGAACCTCTAATCACTGCTTTAAATGAGCTGTATGCATAACCACCCAGTCAAGATATCACAGTGTACATGTTAATAGATTCAACATAATCAAATGCATGTGTGAACTTCTGTCTGTCATAGATGGCTGGAGGGCCAGAATAGAAAATAGACTAGTAAAAGAGACAAATGCTTTTCTTATCAGAGCCCCTGAGCACTGATCCGTCTGGCCTCTCCCGCTGTTCTCATTAAACAGGGTCGCTGGTTTCAACCTCTCTCTATGATTTTGATCTTCAGAGCTCTGACCCGACAGCTAACCACCCACCCAATTACACCGACCCCGGCTGCTGCCGACCGCGCAGTCATTCACAAACACGCATTTCAATTAGCAGCCTTTTCTACGGCTGACCATGCCAAACTCTGTTCACTGCAGTTCGGCTAATAACAAAACTTCTTCAAAACAACAGAGGAATATTCAGGACACATTCAGAATTCATGCAAGAAAAAATAATACGGACAAAATGAGAATGCGTTATTTTGATCAGAAGTGACAGCAAAGACATTTATATTGTTACAAGATTCAAATTAGCACCAAAGTAGCATATTATAATGATTTCTGAAGGATCATGACACCGAAGACTGGAGTAATGACTGCTAGAAATTATGCTTTGCATCACAGGAATAAATGACATTTTAAAATAATTAATTAAGTAAATAATATTTTAGAATATTACTGGTTTATTGTAATAATTTAAATAAATGCAGCCTTGGTGAGCATAAGAGATTTCTTTCAAAAATATTAAGAATCTTACCGACCACAAGCAAGACATATCTCCATTTTCTCTCTATTGAAACTTGTTGAGATACAGTTGATAGTCATTTGTTATTTTTCTGTTATATTCTCTCACAGCATACTGTGTACTGAACTATTAGTCAAAAAGTCTCATGATGCCACATTCTTGTGCAGATAAATTATCTAAAATTGAAATCATTAAGATGCGATTAACAAAACTGACCTGAGACAGACCTTTGGGAAAATGCAGAAATCTCATTGACTGCATAAATTATTATTGCAGTACTATCTGTAACAACAATCAACTAATGCTTAATTTAATCTTATTGCTGTCTAGGATATCCAATTAAATATCCAATATCAGCCAATATCAAATGATAAACCAAAAGCCAATAAATGGTAGATACATGTCAAATAAATATCGTTTTAAATGCAACAATGAACCTAGACATCATAATATTATAATATACAGTAGGGCTGGGTAAAAAATATCGATATCTCGATAATAATTGATTCTCATTTTTACGGAACGATATTGATTCTTAAATCCCAATTCGATTAGTCTAGCCTGTTTTCAGTTAATGGACGGAACACTGAAGGGAACTTCCCATCCAATAAATCGCAATAAGCAGTGTGCTTTGGTACTTCTAATATGAAACAAAGTCTCAGATTTCAAATTCTGTCCATTGTATTGCAGTATTCAAACAATAAATGCCGTTTTGGCGCTGTTTAATGTGGAGTGACAGATCGCTGTAGCGCCTCAGTTCAACAGACGAGGAAGCGCGAGGCGCACATGAACTAATCATCTCCTTCATATAACATATTCATTATAAATTGTACTGTTCTTCAATGTTTAATTTATGTTTGAATAAATCCATCATTTTATGACAAGCCACCATTATGTTTATATTTAAAACAAAAAACAAAAATTAAAGAAGAAATATTATGTAATTGTAACTTTATTATTTTAAAAACTTCATTAAGCGAAATTTTAACAAATCAGTTAATTTTAACCTTCAATATTATAATAATGTAGTACCAACTGACTCTCATGTATATTTTACAGCATTAGTTGAGAGATTTGGCATGTACTGTACCTGATATATATCCAAAATAATCGATATTGAATCGAATCGAATCGCAAGCTTGTGAATGAGAATCGAATCGAATCGTGAAATTTGTGTCAAAACCCAGTCCTAATATACAGTAGGAAGAATTTATGTATTTGGATATAACATTTTTATAATTAATATAAATTAATAAAATTTTGAGATTTGCCAAAGATTACATTTAACTGTGTTAAAAAAAATCTTATTTAAAAAAAGAAGAAGGTATTTTTAAGATTTGATGGCAAAGGTGCTGCAGTCTAAAGATAAAAAATTGTGTTATTAAAAAGTGTTATTAAATTATTAGTGTTAAATTAATTTCTTACTTATCTGGAAAAAGGCTCGGTTGAAAGTCTGTTAATAACTTTTGCCTTGGGTTTATCTAATCCTTCTTATTAATTTGGTAAACTAATTAAATTCATATTTATTTTAGGTGATTTGCCATATCTTTTACACTATTTGTTTGACTTCAATTTAATACATGTTTATTTTATTTATTATCTCTACCTTTGATCATTCTTATTTGTCATGCCGCTCTTGTGAGGCACTTTGTATGCCGTTGTTTGCTGGAAAGGTGCTGAATAAATAAAGTGTGAGTTAAATTAGATTTCAGAGGTGTGTAGGTATTGAGGACGAACAGACTGTTGAAAGAGAAGAGTAAACTCAATCAGTTCTTTGCTAGCACACACACACACACACACACACACACACACACACACACACATTCTCTTTTGTTGCTCACACATCCACAAAGCCAGTGAAGCAGGTAAAAAGAGATAGAAAGTCTAGCTTCATCTCAATCTCTCTATGTCTCTGTGTCCATCAACTGTGTATTTTAAAGGCTCTACATCAGGAGCATCCTCAGTGGACTGAAGTGTAATAATATAAAACCTGCCAATAATATCACACAAATCTAGGAAAGACCATCATCCCCTCAGCCAAAATAACCAACAGCAGCTCACACAGTGCATTTTACAAGATTAGACACATGTGAATGCTACAGCTGAGCCAAACAAAGTTTAAACATTTAAGGAAGCGAACTCTAAGATCTCTTTAATGTCTCAGTAGTTTCTCCTGCATCAATGAAAGTGACTGCTGGCAGCAATGTTCTATGTTTATAGAAAAGAGCAAAACTATAACTGAGGGGAAGTTATTTTGAAATTCTGTGAAGTAAATCATGTGAAGAAGTTTTGGATTTTGCTATGTTCCAGTGTTAAAAGTTTGGCAAACTCTATCTTGTAAATTGGTATTACATGAAGCCATGTGACCAACAGAAGATTGATATGTCACGTTGTGAACATAAACGGAAAACTGCAGCATTGCAGGAAAGTGGAGTAGATTGTATGTTTTTACATTTTGCATTTATTATTTGTTAAATGTTTAATTAGTTTTTTTTTTTAAAGCCGCTGTAGATCGTGACGTCATATTGCGACCATTGCAGCATCCGAAGAAATTCCAAAGTCTAGTGTAGCTGTGTCTGTTGATGCAATGTGAATTGGCCTTAATACCTCAAAAATCTTATTACATGTTCACAAATAGGGATGTAACGGTATGAAAATTTCCTATCACGATTATAGTGACCAAAATGATCACGGTTATCAGTATTATCACGGTATTGTTAAAATGTGCTGGAGATGTTCAAAAAAGTACTGACACATAAATCACTTCACCAAGTTATATATATAAAAATCAACAAACAACAAATAAAATGAGTTTTTTTGTTTGCATAATCACTAAAACAATAACATTACCAGTGATATTCGGATTTTAAATGACAACTTGACTGACAACAGTTTAATAGCATGTTGAAATATCTAATGTAAATGTTCAAATAAAGCTTTGAAAAAGTTTCATAAAAAGGTAAACCTCACATTTTAGCCTTTAAATAAAGAAAAGAGTTAAGTCAAAACGATAATTGATTAGTAGATGATTATATGTATTTTATCTGCTCCATAAATAATTCTAGATAACTTATCTGAATTGTTTAAATGTGTAGAATCCACACTGTTTTTCATCGACCGGTCAACATTTACAGCAGAGCATGCAAATTCGATCCGTTTTTGGCCAGACAGAAACCGCACACAGGCTGAATGTAAATATAAGTCTCTGTAAATCCACTCGCTGACAGCAGATGGCGCTTATGGAAAAGCTGAAATAGAGCTGTTTCCGTAACCTCCGTGGACAAAGCAGTATTGCGATTAAGATCACTTTCTTTATGTATTACATGGAGCGAAGATGAAAACAAAATGCCATCGAATCGTTTCTGAAGACAGTCAGAACCTTCAGAGGTACATTCATATAATTAATTAAATCATTCATATATTCATTTGTATAATTCCCTTAGCACTCTTTTAAAAGCTCCCTGCTTTCCCGCCCTGTTTTCACTCAAAACAAAACTACTCTGCTGCTGAGCACACGTGAGACTGTTACTTAAAACTGTGCTTTATGCTGGACAGTATTTATTTATTGTGAGTTGTTCAAATCGCGGTAATCTAATACGGATTTAATGATAATTAAAATATGAAACGGTAATACTAACCGTGGGGAATTTTATCACGATTTATCGTCAAACCGGTAATCGTTACATCCCTATTCACAAATGACGCATTTATTATTTTTCTTAATCTGTTTTAGGCTAACAAGACTATACAAGATATAACTCTGCCATCTAATTAAAGGGATAGTTCACCCAAAAATAAAAATCCTGTCAGTAATTACTCACACTCATGTCGTTCCAAACTTGTAAGACCTTCGTTCATCTTCGAAACCCAAATTAAGATATTTTTGATGAAATCCGAGTGCTTTCTGACCCGGCATAGACAGCAATGCAACTACCCTGTTCAAGGCCCAGAAAGGTAGTAAGGACATCATTAAAATATTCCATGAGACATCAGTGGTTCAACCGTAATTTTCCTAAGCTACAAGAATAGCTTACTTTTTGGAACAACATGAGGGTAATTAATGACAGAATTTACATTTTTGGGTGAACTATCTCTTTAAGTTTCCAGAGCTATAAAAGTTTCAAGAGAGGAAGAAAAATGCTTTTCAAAACATTTTCTGCTGTATTCAACATGCTAATAAAAGCTCGGAGCTGAAAATCTACTTGCAATTACAGTGTACTTCTGCTACACAAAGCTGTTCTTCTTACATATGCAGTGTGACTACTGTAACCTGTTAATGTTGGAGCTGAAATAAAAACACGCTCCGTGTGCAGTGTGAAACCTGCTTAATTGTAATAAAAATATTGTCAAAAAGCAAAAAAAAAAAAATCACAAAAAGAGAAAGAAAAGAGAGAGAGAGAGAGAGAGAGAGAGAGAGAGAGAGAGAAAGAAAGAAAGAAAGAAGGAAAAAACACTTTATGGTGTTTAAAACAGACTTTATTTTCTTAAAGCAAAATCTAAAATGATGTTACTTTTATTTTGGTTTTGGTGTGAAATATGACCTGCACTTGTTTTGTATGATTCCATTATAAATACATGTTGTAAACATACATCTCTTCCCCATCTTTTAATCTGATCGGAACACCGGGGGAAGTCGTGGCCTAATGGTTAGAGAGTCGGCAGGGATTGTAGGGGGGGGGAGTGAATGTACAGCGCTCTCTCCCACCTTCAATACCACGACTGAGGTGCCCTTGAGCAAGGCACCGAACCCCCAACTGCTCCCCGGGCACCGCAGCATAAATAGCTGCCCACTGCTCTGGGTGTGTGTTCACGGTGTGTGTGTGTTCACTGCTGTGTGTGTGCACTTTGGATGGGTAAAATGCAGAGCACTAATTCCGAGTATGGGTCACCATACTTGGCCACATGTCACATGTCACGTCATATGAATCCACACTGACAGTACACACGGTACAGGGATCAGATGTCTCCAATGCAGACGAGTTTCTGAAAAGAGAGACGGAGAGAGAGAATCGTCCCATGTGAGATGCTGTGTGGTGCGGCTGGCTGTGGAAAAGAGGAACAAAACAGAAAAGAGAAAGGAAAGGTCAAAGATATAGAGAGTGCCAGAGGAAAAGCCAGATAAGACTAATGGACAGACAAAGCCACGTTCTGTTTGTCCTTAAAAGAGACCCAACACAGATATAAATCTTCCACACCAGTCAGTAAAATTAATTTTATTTAGAAATAAAGATGTCTCACATTTGCCAGATGTATTTGAAATGAAAAGTTCAATTGTTTTCGTACCGTACAGAACAAAACGTTGCTGCAGTTAAATGAGTATTCATTAAAAAGTGACAATTCTGTTTACTCACCGTGATGTTGTTCCAGACCCGTATGACTTTCTTTCTCTTGGAATACAAATTCAAATGAGATATGTGTAATTTTCTTGATGTTAAAATGGTGTTTAATAGTGAGTTGAAGGTGAGACTGTATGTTTTTCTGTCAGTTTCAGACCAGGGGAAGTGTTTTAAAAACAGTAATTATCTTTCCAGTTCCTTTTGGTGACCGTAATGGTGTGGAAATTAGACACTTTAAGTTGTTACACTGAAAATCTCATGTTCTGCTGCAACTCTCAGATGTCATATGTACTTTGACATATTCAAACGTGACATGTCATCATTAATGTCAAATCTGGAGCAGCACATCTTGACATGACATGTGTGAATATACACTAAAGGGCTGTTCACAGGTGTTTAAAAACAGCTAGATTGAGTTCCAAAGGAATAAAGCAGAATGTAGTGATCTTGAGATGTTTTTTTGGAAATAGAAAAAGTTATTTATTTTTTTTTTACTTCACATGACATCTTAAACATTAAAAAAAATGTCCATCAGACCAGTGGTGTATAAAGTACCTGAAAGCCATACTCAAGTAAAACATCCTACCAGAAAATGACTTTGGTAGAAGTTGAAGTCACCGTTTAAAATATTACTTCTTAAAGTCTTAAAGTATGTGATATTTATTGTAGTTAAGTACTATACATTTTAATTAGGAAATGTAGTGGAGTGAAAGTAAAAGTTGGCTAAAATATAAAAACTCAAGTAAAGTACAGATACTCCCAAAATATACTTAAGTACTGTAACGAAGTATTATTACTTATATCCTTCAAATATCCTTTGAATTAAGTTGATTTTTGAGCCCATTGTCAGATGCTTAATTTTGGTTTAATCATGAACTCATTTGACTTTCATCAATTTCATAGAAAACAAGACTTCTTATCTTATGTCATTTTGCTTCTCAAGTAAATGTATCTTGATTTAAGAATCTTTAGACGTTTGCACTGGAAAACAAGAATATCACTTACTTGCGGTCAGTGTTCGAACTATACCGTGGTCTTTGGGGGAGCCCACAATGGGGCTTACGAGGGCTTACAATGACTTACAAAGGATACATAACAGCTATAGGATAAATCACTATACAGGATTTACCCTATTATACTTTATCGACACGAATTGATAGGTTAAACAACAAACAGCCACCCACAAATAGTCTTTGAGTTCACATGAACAACGGTTAAAGTTACTCGTCGGCAGGCTACAGAAGAATACAATAATTCCTCCGTTCAATTAGGCCTAAGACATCGCAGACCTATAACAACCCAGCCATAACACATAATTGCGAATAACATGCCTTACCTTAAAACAGAATCGACCACAAAGTCCAACGTTTATATTTTTACTACGAATCTTTGATTTAACAAACATGTACTAAACATGAGTGGAATTTGCACCGCAGCGCCCCCACACCTTGATGCTTATGACAAGAATAGCATGTATAGTTATCTTTATTGAAGTTAATTAGGTTTAAATCGCCGTCATGCTTGAATGAATGTTATTTTTGCAATTTTACACATAATAATCCACGATGATCACATTACACAAAACTGAAATTGCACGTCAAAATAACACATTGTCAATATTTTTTGAGACCCACCAAAATTTCACAAATCACGTTTTCAGGGGAGCCCATGTCTTATTAAGGGGAGCCGAGCTCCCCCTAGCTCCCCCGTAGTTCGCACCCTGCTTGCGGTGTTACCAGAAGGCTTTGAAGTGTTGCTAATACAACTCATTGTTGCTCCTTAGACATTTACTGACATATTGTGTTCCCTTCAGTTTATTCTTAAAATGTTCTTTACTTGATCATAAAAAGATCTTACAATTACAATGCACTTCATCAAACCTGCAGAAACCCTGTAGTAGTAGTACTACACATACTGCTGTCTAAAATTCACCATCATCTATCACATTCATTCAGACCTGTTGGCGAAAGCTTTTGAGTGAGTATTGATGTATATGTGATAAAAGGTATGTCCAGTAAATCTCAGAGTTCTGGATGGATGTGAATTCTCAGCGACAGCTTCCAACCCCAGTATTTATCACCCTAGGTCATCCTTTACACGCACACATGCAGGTTTAATAAATGTACCGCAGCCATACAGTCATCACTGACGCACACCTCAGACAGACTACATATTAATGATTCCTTCAGGGCGTAAAATATCAGATTTACCTGTCACGTATCAAATCGATAAGCCAATGAGATACCAGATAATGCTGCTGCTGCTGCCGGAAATATCTTATGAGTCATATCTGGAAAACTTTACACACAGACAGACTTATGATTGGCCAGAAGATCCTGCATGTATCATCTTTTGGACGCGTCTCACGGCGCCAGCTGTAAAATACAGTTCTAAAAGTCATCTACATGTCTTTATATATATCCTTTCCTTTCCCCCTTTACTTTTTTGCTTGCTACTGTTCTCTCTTACTTTTTCTCTTTTGTCTCATTCAGACACATGACCTCTGGATCCCTCCAGCCTTGAACCTATAAAGACACTCAGATGCCTAGAATAGACACCCTGCCTCTCATTCAGAGCTATTCTTGTTGTGCCAATGCCGAGCCGATCCTGACAGCTATGGAGGAGAGAAACAGAGAGAGAGAGAGAGAATGGCAGCCTTGTGTTTGAAGGTGGAGGCTTGCCCTACCAATTAAACTGTTCTCAAGACCGTCAGCGCTGCGTTGGAAATAGTGAAAATCAAAAAAGGATTTTACCTGCCGTTATTCTCCAGATTGCAGCTGTGAAGTGGATCCTTGTTTTTGGCTGGAATCTCATCGAAATAGTGGATTTGTGATATGGATTAGTGTTCATTTTTATTCACATAAAAATAACTTGTATGTGTTCTGGTAAGAAATCATTTGGAGGTTTTCTGGATATCAGCAAAACTGGTACACAGTGTTTCGTAATGAATTCTGTTTTCACTGTACAGACAGTCTTGCAGATCATGATGGAGTTCATTTAGAAGAGGAAATTGTCACAATGTCTTACTGAATGATTCTCTAAGATATCCAGGTCATAAAAATTATGGTTGCACGGTTTGGTTTTGATTCACTAAAAAGAACGGCCTTGTAAGAGCCATTTATTCGTGAATCAGTTACACTGTACTTTTGTGACTCACTGAAAAGGACTAGCTCAAAAGAGTTTATGTATGGACTAAAACGTATCGTTCGCGAGAGACATTTGTTAGTGAATCAGTTTATACTGGTTGCACTGTTTTGCTGGTTTTGGTTCACTGTCAAAGAACTGGTTCATAAGAGTTATTTGTTTGTGAAACAGCCTGCAGTGCACTGTATCTTTTTGAGTTGCTCAACTGGCTCATAGGAACCATATGTTCGTGAACTGGACTAAACTGGTTGTGCTGTATCTTTTTGATTCACCTAAAACAACTCGTTCATATGAGTGATTTGTTAGTGAATCGGACTACAGTAGTTGTGTTTGCTTTTGCATGCAGTGTTCAATGTTTTTTTTTTTCCCCAATATTTTGCATTATTTAATCACATTAATTTCAGAATGCAAACTCACAACTTAGGGTGAATTATAATTTGTTTTGTCATGGTAGTATAGATTTAAGCGGTGAACAATGCGTACGCGCAACGGATACCTTTGGCATGACTCTGGGAATAAAGTTCATGTTCAAATCTTGAAGTAATTGAGACATTGTTGAGATCTGTTGAACGTTAAATGGGGCCTTTTTCTGGGGAGAAGAATCTGAGAAGTGAGAGTTGGTTTCCATTAAAAAGGAATGAGACATTAAAGGGATCTCATTTGTGATTGTTCTTTCCTACAGGTTCTCTCCCTCTATTTTGGGTGTGAAGTAGGTCTGGACTATTAGTTAACAAATCCCACGATGCCACACTCCTGTGAGGATAAATTATCTAAAACTGAAGTCATTAAGAGGTGATGAGCAGACCTGACCCAGGACAAACGTTTGGGAAAACACAGACATCTCATTGGCTGCATTCATTATATCTCAGCTCTATCTGCGACAGCAATCAACGAATGATAAATGAACCTCAATGTTTATTCTTCAAAATGCAGAGAAGAATAGGTGGCTCTAGAGAATGTGAGCCTCTAAATCCCTTCCCCTCTATCGCTCTCTTTCTCTGCCGCTTCCGTAATTACTTCTGAGCTGCGGTGAACTTGGCCATGGAGACATATAACTCTCCCTTCAAATGTCAGCAGCTCATTGCAGCTGCTCTAATTGGGCTGGTGTAAATGCGAGGTGGCTTTTTCTCCCCCTTCATCGATTTCTTCTCTTTTCCTCACCTTTGTCATTTCACACTGTCTGTGTGTGACAACCACTGCCAATCTCTCAAGTGTCTGTTAAAGCTGTTGAGCTCCTCAGGTCTGCGACTGATGTGGAATCAGCACTGTGGTGCTGTCAGCATTGGTCTGATGAACGCTGATCAGAAAGTTTTATTGCATTCATCAATAGCAATTGAATTGGGATGGAATGCTTTCATTCCAATGGTAAAAACTACTGGAGTTACTGCACACTAATGAAAATTAATGGACACTTGAGGTGCAGATGTGGCCATAATGTGAAATAGTTGTATTGATATATTATCACAGCTTTTTTCAGCTCAAAAGTCCATCTATTATGGACTATTACCAGATTTTTAATATATATTGAAGGTGAAATAAATAAATAATTATTATGAGAAATTATGAGAAATTGTCCTATAAAAGATGATGAATTTTGTCATTTTCTTCTCACGACCTCACGCCGTGGTCCAGAGCAGCTTCTTCACCTTGGTGAACCTACCTAAACTTCCTCTAATGACCACCAGAGAGCAGACTAACACAGCTCACAGCCGCCATTGACATGCTGGCATAATAGTTTACGTTGGCTTAAGTGAAGGAGGGAGCTACAACACCACAAAAAGAGAGCAAAAAATGACCTAGATGTCATTTGTTTTAGTCATGGGCGCAGGTCTGTCTGATAAAGTCCCTGATATCACAGGAGAGCCCAGCGGATTACAGAGCTTTTGAAGAGAGCCAGAAAGAGATTTCCGGCTCTTAACTCAAAGCATTTTGTCCAGTCTCAAGGTTCAGTGGTTTATCGATGTTGTATTTATGTTTATAAAATGTTCGTAAAGAACACTTTAGACTTATTCTCTGATGTCCAAAGCAAAAGCAAAATGTTCAATCATTCAAGATAATAAGGTTACAAATCTCTGTCTGAATGGATGCCTTCCTCCAGTTTGTGTGTGTGCCTCTGTAACTAGAGCACATCACAGGTAATTCATAACTCTGACATATCATACATCATAATTGTACAGCCAGGTTTGCATTTCTCTGATGTGGCTGAACTTCTATTTGAATGTGACTCGTGATTTGTAGCCTATAATTTAGTCTGTTTGATGTTGGTATCAGTGTTAGGGGTTTCTGTGAGCTTATAGAGCTCGTATCTGATCAAGGCTCTGTATGTTCACATTATAAACACACACATAATCATTGCAGTCTTGGGGCTAGATAAGTGGTATATTACTAGGGCACGGCATAAGTGGGATAGTAATAGTCAGTTAGTCTGTTTAAAAGTTCTGTTTTTCCCTTTTCCCAGAAAGTAGCTCGCAGCGTTCAGATGTTGAAAAACTAGTGAGTTGCCTATGTAGGCAGCATTTTAAGTGCTTTCAAAAAGTGGGCATAATTATGCCGCTTGCTAACCTTTTTTGGCCAAATTTTAAGACAGCATTGGAAAAACATTTCTTAACCAAAATTCCAAAAAATTTACCTATTCGCTGCAGTTTCCAGCTGAAATGAACACTAGTGGCAGTAAAACACCAACAACGTTTCTTTCTTTTCACTTTAATTATGATTACAGAAGCACATTATTAATTACTAAATACATATTTTGTGTTTCCTTTAACAATACTATGTTATGATCTCAAAACGCTTTTATCATAGTGCATAATTTGTAAACTAATGCATTTTGAAATTTGCATCACATAACCAGCTCCATATGTATGGCTTTTCTAACATAGTAAACTTGCTCGATAGCTCACCTGGTACAGTATTGCATAAAACATGAGTCACAATTAAGGAACTTAAAGAAGGAGGCTAAACTTGCATGGTTGCTTCAGCAAACATGTTATATTTCATATTTGCTTAGATCTAAGGTAGAGTTTTGTGTAGTTGGTAGTTGGTGTTAACCTTTTAGCGCCAAACAATGGATACTTTATTTCCGAACTGCGTACAACAAACAACTTAATAAAACATTTACAGATTTATGTTCACCTTTTTCACAAAAAACTGTAATCTTTTTAGCACCACTCACTTAAGAATTCACTTGGAAATTTGCAAGAAGCAACATAATATCATTTTGCAGAAATGTTGCCACAGGCACGCTTTTCGAGTGAGCCTGAGCTGCATGTATCCTTTGCAAAGAAGGTAGTCCCATGATGCATTGCAACACACTTTAGTTGAAAAATCCATCCAACATTGCAGATGAAATGAGAGTGTTATTTAAATAAATGGCAATACTTGTGTGTACTATGTAGTACTGGGGAATTAGCTATGCAACATGCTAATGCGAAAGCTATTGAAAGCAGTAGGAACTCAAGTTGCTGATGTGTTTTGTGTGAAGGTCGCTATTTGTGTGAGTTGCTTCCAGTAGACAGCAGGGCAGCTCACTAGGTTTTGGAAGAGAGCCAGTAACTATGTTGCAAACCCTAGTGAGCTGCCTAACAGTCTACATAGGGAGCTATCTTTCATAGTAGTACACTAACAGAAATGAGGCTTCACAATCTCTTGAAACTCTTGGTCTGCTGTAAGAACGTGCTGCAAAGATAATGTAATAATCTAATCGGCACAAACAAACAGCGCACACACATACTTTTAATAATATTTTTCAATAGTGAACTTTTATAATGTATATTTCTCTTCTGCCATCTTGCATTATTATTATTATTTTTCACATTGCTTATTGCATTCTTGATTGCCATGTCTGCCAAGGTTATAATGAATGCTACCATAGATTTTGGCCAAACGTGAATTACCTTTGGGGACAACCTTGAGAGCTTGGCTATTATTCCTGAAAATGCTTTCTAGCTCAGCAGCACACTAGGGTTTGGAACAGAGCTGTTCCAAAAGGAAAATGTGGTTTTGGGCTTTGTTTCTTCCTTTTCCTTTTCATGTAATTTAAATGTACATTTTGACGTCCTTGTAGAGCAAAACTCAACAGCAGGAGTCTTTCAACTTTGTAAAGACCAAAACACGTCTGTGTCATTTTTTTTGACAGAGACACAGCGAGTGGTCTGTTTTCATGGCAACAGTCGACACTCACGTGGACCAGGATGAAAAACTCAGCGATGTTCCACTGTGACATGGTTTTGAAGAAAGTATGAGTATTCATTTACATGCTTAATACGAATGTGTGTTTATGGACGAGAGTTCTGAAGAACAGGGTTAAACCCCTTTCAGACACAAAGGAGACTTTCTGTCAGATATATTTATTTATTTTTTATCAACTAACATGGGTGTATCTGTTTGGATTCCTGATGCTTGGGGTCAAAGGTCATTTTAAGGATTAGTTTTTCCTAGTGACCACTGCAAATCTGACTAAATTGTGTAAAAAATATACTTTGTAAGTTTATTATTTTATTCAATGTGTGCAAAAGTCAACTGATTTTAGCTGGTGTTTCAGAAGCACAATCAGCTCTGTGTGCACCCTTTGGACAGAAACTTCAGAAATGCAATCATCATGTGCTGCTTTATTCCTTGCCATATAAATGTGAGCAAATATTCACAAAATGGAAATATTTCTACTTCAATTCAAAAAATATTTAGTTTCTGTTCCTGAAAGGGTAAAACCTGTTTTTGTGACAATACACATAAAAAAGGTGAACCTTTCAGTCAGTTACTGATGTAAATTGAACCTATTAGGCCACTTCCAGAACAAAGTTTCATCAGCTGTGTGGTCAGAATGTTTCTAGGCTATGACTTCGATTTTTTTTCCAGACGTTTCTGTTGACAATTTACTAAAAGTGCTTACAGGGCAGAGTGATGTCGTTGTTGTGAAGAAGGGCCTCTTTTTCTCCTTTATTGCTCATACACACTGGCTTTATTTGTCCTATTACTACAATCCCTGTGAGTGCATTTAACAAAAATGGCCCAAACTCACCAAATTAGGAACAAACTGTTGCAATTTACTTTCTACTTCTGCCTGAAAGGATGCGACTTCCTTTCTCGGAATCAAGTTGCCAGAGTCAGGATAAACTGATTGTTTTTTCTTTGTGAGACATATTACTCTAGATTTTTTCTTATTGCAGATCAGTTAAAGCTTGTAATTTTGCTACATTCTTTTTCTTTTCTCACCAGGTAAACACATATCAGCGTTATATCAGTCACAGCTTCAAGTTATGATATATTAGCGCATATTGAAAGGCAGGTGTTTAAGAGCCTGTATCCCTCTGGATTTATGCTGACATTACTGCAAAGAACTCTTTTGGTAATTAAATACATGCTTTTCAATAGGATTGAATTATATATTTTTTCTTTTAATTGCCTAACCAAATCAAAGCTTAAAGAAAACGCAGAATGCACATAGAATGTAAACACATGTTCCCTCATTGCATTAATGTCTTCCCTGAACTAGCACCACCAAGCATTATTAGCTGTATGTGACATGTAGTCAATTGTTAGCTGATTTGATATGTTGCCGCTCTGGTGAGTTGAGTTGCATGTTTTTATAACTGTAGTCATGCATGAGTGATAAATCTTTAGTTTGCACGTGTGTTAATGAAAGTCTGTAACTACAGGTTGACACTTCTGGGGGAATGTTCCCCATTTTATAATTAGCTCAGGCAGAGAGCGAAAAATGACAATAAAATAAAGACATGACTCATTTTAATCATGAATCTATTAAACCCTCCAATACGTGATTACAGGTCCGCCAATGAATCATCAGCATTGCTTGACGTCAGATGTCCGTAATTGCAATTTATCCACTTTTTTGCTCCAGTCTCTGTGGTGATGCATGATGGAAAACTCTACAAGACCTCAATGACCTGATCTATGAATTAAAAATGGCCGAGGTCTGCAAATGTGACCCGACCAGCACGGTACTGACCGAACTGACCTGAACCCACTCTATTTACATCTTCCCTGAAAAAATATCAATCATATGACTTCAAAAGTCTTGAATGACTTCTGAACATAGTGCAAAAGTCATATGAATGACTTTCATGGTGTTTTTTGGTCTGTTTGATAGCCACATCTGTAAAAAATAACATGAGGATGAGTAAATAATGACTAAAATTTCAATGATAACCAAGCTTTGAGGGTAATGCGCACAGCTTATTATGAGCCGTAGGAGAAAACTCCCTTCCTTCTTCCTGTTTGTCACAACATTCCCCTCTTCGACAAACAACCTGCGTCTCTCTGGAGACTTTCCATCCATTCTTCTGTTATTTTGCTATCTGTCTCTCTCTCTCGGTGCCAGGCAGGAACCCCCTTGGCATGTGAAATAAAGAATTATACGAGAGTGGTCTGCCATTCGCCATGCATCATTCAAAATTCAGAAGTTCTGTCTGAGTTTTATTAGCCTGGATAGCAGGAATGTGCTCATAACGTAACAGCATTACATCGAGCGATGCTCGAATAGAATTATGCCAAATGCAAATTGCATCAGAGGTGTTAGAATGTCGTTTTTATTGCACTAGGATCTCTGTGGATGACACTGGAAATTCATTACACCGAAATACCAATATTACATTTTTGAAGGGGAAGAAAGGCGTGCTAAGCAGACATTTCTACACTAGAGTGATGGTCGCTTGGTGAAATGGCTTTACAGAAGAAAAGCCAAAGGCAGGGATGTAATGTGGTTTTAGAAGTGGTCTGGATCACATACCTGGACTGAAGGGATGTGATCGCGTTCCAGACAATTTCACATGCAGTGAGAGAAAGTCAGAAGTGTGTGTGTGTGAGAAAGCTATTGGCGCTTATTTGGATTTCTCCATTATACATTGAGAGAGGTAATTAGAAATTATTAAATGGCTCGTGATAATTGTCTGGAGAGGGCTTGTGGGATGTGGGATTGAGAGCTTTTGAATCGGAGAACTCAAGGACCGACTGCATTGTCTCATGAAAGTGAATGGTCTTGTGTTTTAGCTGGCTAATCATGTGCTATAATTCCATATACAGTCTCTCTAATGACAACGGTGCAGGTGTAATTGAAGTTATAGTAATTGCATCTCGGAGCTTCATGATATACAGTAGCAAGGACACTTTGAAATGGCATTGGGTGGACTTGATATAATTCCCTCTTTTCCTTTATATGGCAAATTTATTTATTTTTTATTTTTGTAAAAAATGGTAGAATTCTTCTTTCTGTAGATCACTGTAAACATTACCAAGATGATGTACACAAAGACAGATGTATCACTGCACTATAGAAGTCCATTCACTTAGTTCATGTTTACTATGGTATTTGTGTAATCTCAGACACTCACTCACATATGTGACCCTGGATCACAAAACCAGTCATAAGTAGCACAAGTATATTTGTAGCAATAGCCAAAAATATATTGTATGTGTCAAAATTATAGATTTTTCTTACTTTTCTAAGAAGTAAATGTTCCATGATGATATTTTGTAAATTTCCTACCGTAAATATATCAAAACTTAATTTTGATTAGTAATATGCATTGCTAAGAGCTTAATTTGGAGAACTTTAAATGTGATTTACTCAATATTTAGATTTTTTCTATCTATCTATCTATCTATCTATCTATCTATCTATCTATCTGTCTGTCTGTCTGTCTGTCTATCATCGTCTGTCTGTCGGTCTATCGTTCAATCGTTCTATTGTGCTATTGATCATTCTATCAATAATTCTGTAGCTTTATCTGTCTGTCTGTCGTTCGTTCTATCGTTCTATCTATAGTGCTATTGATCATTCTATCAATCTATCAATCATTCTATCTGTCTATCGCTCTATCTATAGCTCTATCTATCTGTCTGTCTGTCTGTCTATCTATCTATCTAT
>NW_015557379.1:2603611-2612165 GCF_001515605.1 Sinocyclocheilus anshuiensis | reverse complement strand
TCTATCTATCTATCTATCTGTCTGTCTGTCTGTCTGTCTGTCTGTCTGTCTATCTATCTATCTATCTATCTAGGCTTTGTTAAGCCAACATTTAAAATCTGTCATGATAAACCTTGCGTTCTAATTAAAAGTCACACTATTTTAGTCTGTTATAGGATTAAGGATTTATATTTAAATTTAAATCGTTTTCTCAACTCAAATGTACACAAAAACTCACTGATGCTTGATAAAATCCACCAGGTTTGGAATGACATAAGAGTGAGTTATTTTTGAGTGAAAACCTTGTAACGTCAACCAGAGATCCCCCTTTGAATAGATGGTTGTTGGTCAGATTAAGATACAAAATGTACCTGGTTTAAAGCTGTCAGTCAAAACTTGCTTGTGAATCTAACAGTCTGTGTGTAGTGAGCCCAGCCGGGCAGACAGCCTAGTCGATCAGAAGGGCAAGAGAGACCAGTGCTGTTTGCTTGTGTACCATGTTTATGAGAGCTGGCTTTACACAAGCAAATAGTAATGTGTACAGTGAATACCGTCCCACTTTGAGAACCACTAAGCACCCTTAGGGTTTGTGCATTTTCATGCATTACTCTGCCAGTCTGTGTCACTGCTGAGGGCAAACAACAGAAGGAATCACCACACCGAGAGCTTTTCTTCCCCAGGTTTCTTGTAGGATGTGTCAGCTGTAAGTACTATTTAAATTCATAGTCATTTGAGACTCAGGGTGTCAGAAAGAGAAGGAGAGCAAGAAAGGCTTTCCTGACACCTCATGATTCAGCCCCACTGGGGTGCCCACATGTTTGAAAAGATATTTGGCCTGGAGGTAGACAAGTGAACGGTGACCCTGCTTTCTCTCAGGTAATTAACCGCCACAGGGTGTCAGATCCCCTCATGCTGTGGCGTAGCACTGAAACAGCACATGACGCCATGAATGAAAGTTAATATCTGCACGCTGTTTAGCATCGCTGAAAATTACGACAGCAGCCGAAAGTATCTGCCAGTCTGTCTGATTTAAGTCACCCTTTGCAGCTGCCACCTCCTTTAGACTGGCTTCTCCTGTCACTGTGTCCCATCTTATCGTGTGTCTTTGTGTCAGACACGTGTGGACACATCAGATCACCTTCCGATGTCACTCTCTCTGTCTTTGTTCCCTACTTCCAGGGATTGACTGGCCATAAGTAGCATAACTTTTCCTGGTGGGTCAGTCATGGCCTGGATGTTATAATCAAATTAAAGGAGAAGTGCATGTTAAATTGCTGTATATATAGGTGCATATTTTCAAAATGCAATAAGATGTTCCCTCTATACCTATAAGTATATCCAACTATACCCGGATACATACATTACTCTCACTTTAAGCGGTGTCTACTATATAGCAAATCTCAACTGCTTCATTGCTACAATATATTGTTGAAAAATGCATATTATCACCCTGCGATATATTAAAAGTTGTATATATAGTGCATCCTACTTTACCTGTGTGTGTAATGTAAAATGAAATTGTTTATAGCAAATCCTATGTGAGTGATTGTTTATATCATCGCAAATATTATTGCACAGTTCTATATATAAAGTTGGATATATATTATATCCAACTCTATTTGCATATATACAATGCACTCACATAAAGTGATTTCTAATACATTGAAAATCTAGGCTGCTTGATTGCATAAATCATTGCAAAATATAAACTAATATTATTGCCCAGCTCTAATCTGCTAAATGAAGACATGAAGATATTAAGATCAACTTTAACACCTTAACACCAACATTTTCTGTAACGCTGTACAAATGAACTTGACATGATTATTGAAAATGTAAGTTTGTATGTATTGCATTTACAATTTATCTCTTAGATTATATATAGCAATTATAACACTTACATTTAATATATTTTATAATAATAATAATAATAGTAATAATTATTATTATTTTTATTGTTCAAATTACATTGAATGTGCTAGCTTTGTAGTTTTAAGAAGTTATGTCAGACATATCAAAATTAGTATTTAATAATAATTATTAAGGGTATTAAACCTCACGCATCAGTTGAGACTCTCGGATCCAAGGGATTGCTACAATGTCTTTTTGGTTTACCTGGTTTCAGATAGTATTAGACCTTTCAATAAATATTATGTAATGCAATATATTTTTTTCTTCCTTCCTTCTTTTTTTTTTGCATGTAACAGTAAACCATCATATAGTTTAACTTGCCATTCTCACAACTCTTTAGTCTGATAAACCCCTGCAGTTCCATCATGAACCTCTAGGGGTTTGCACACTCTGGGTTGGGAAACTCTGAACTACTGTAGATAATAGAGCTTGCAATAGTCTGTATTATTCCAGCAGTCTTTAGTCCCAGTCTTCTCATCGTCTCTTAATCAAGTCATACTTAGACAGATATCCATTCTCCTGGCCTGTCCAGCATGCACTGGCAGCTACAGTCACTCTATCTCTGCAAATGCCTGACACGAAAGGACAAACTGCCAACTGGTTCCTGTCATCTTCATCGCCCTGTTCTCCGCTGGTCCCCTTTGAGCCTCAGTTGAGGAGTGTATCTGTCACAGAGACGGCTATCTCCTCAGACCAATTATTTGATTAGGCCGGGATCTCGCTCCAGTGGTTTAGCCGGCTAATGAGCAGCCAGGACCAGAGTGGGCTAAGCCCCCCAATAAAAGAGGAATTACATCAAAAAAGAGATCCCAACACCCTCTCATTTGATGGTTTTATTTGTCATTTTAATGAAGAAGGGGGTAGATTAAAGTCCAATAGTTTAACCCACTCCTGACCACAAGAACCCCACTGTACTCAGCTGTTGAGTTTCTAAGAAAACTGTGATTTCAAACTGTTGTTTGAATATATATATGTATGTATATATATATTTCAAACACACCAAGCCGACTTCGAAGAACTAGTGGCAATGAAAGTCGATGGTTTTGTCACCTTGTGTAATGACACACACACCAATAAATGTTTATTTATTTTGAATTTGTAAGTATATAATTTGTTTGGTTGATTTGATTTGCTTATCCTCATATTTATATTAAATATTTATTGTAGTTTAATTAGTTTTTATTTTGTTTTAATAATTTTTTTTTCAAGGGCTTTTTCAATTTTTGTTTTTTGCAGTGTGGAAATACATTTTATTTTTAATGAAATTATACTCTAAATAAGAAAATAAAACTGCCAGTAGGTGTCGATAAATGTCTTAATGAGTGAGTCATTGAGTCATTTATTCATTCGATTTGTACAAAAGGTATAGATAGAACTAGGTAAATTACTCTCTATATGAATGGGCCATTGTGTCAATGCTTCACCCAATTATTCAAAATGCGGATTCATTCAGAAATGGAATTCATGCATATGTTGTATCTTCTCTATTTTGTACTGACTACTCAATAAAAATAATTGTTCACAAAAAGAAATTGAATTCATGCAGAAATTCTCCTGTGGCTTTAAAGTGTAAAATATGCATTGACAAAAACAGACAATATTGTGTCTAAAATATAACACAATTTTAAGTTCTTTATACAACAGTTCAATAGATATCACATTTGCATGTGTGCTATTCAGGACAAAAACAGCACTCGTGTGATATCGCTTTCGATGCTCTTGTGATATTGCATATATATATATATATATGAAGAGTTCAAGAGCCTGATAAAAATGCTCATTTTAGAAGAAAATTTCAAATGTCACTTAGAGGCTTTTGCATATATATATATATATATATATATATATATTAGGGCTGTCAGTTTAACGCGTTACCTTAGTTATGAATAATAACGTGATTAAAATATTTTAATGCAGTTAACGCACTGTATATATAATATAAATATAATTCCTACATATATTGAATTTATTTTTATTTATTATAATTTATTTTTAATCTTTAATCTGACTGTTTAGAAAACTAGTATCACACTTCTCCTCAACAAGCCACGTGATTTGAGGTATCATTCATATCTGTAGTTTAATTTTACAGGTCTGAGGTCTGTTCAGATCCTGATCACAACAATGAGAAACAGTAAAAGTAATGCATGTTTTAGTACCTCTAATAATCAAAGAAATAAGAACCTCTTTCTCCTCCACAAATCCACTGTCATCCTAATAATGTGGTAGTCATTTTAATGTACCTTTTGCATTCATGCATCAAATGCACCTTACAATCGGCACTAATGCAGTTAAACAAATTATTAACACAATTGCAATGGAAATCAAATCCTGAAGACAGCAATTAAACAGAGAATATTGTTATCTGTTATTCTGGCATCAATAAAGATGTGTAGGGAAACTCATTTAATGCATTGTGCCTGCTTGATAGCATCGTTTATTACTGCACGAAAATGTACACAAATGTCTCCTCTTAAAATCAGCAGCACTGACTTTTGTGAATAAAATGCAATCTATAATAAGTCTAAATTAACTGGAAAGAATGACAATGTTCTAAAGCTGACATTCCGCAAAACTAATATCATCCAACAGAAATGCAAAAACTGTCTTTAAATGGTTTTCCCATACACTCCCACCCAAGGGTATAGGTTTGACTTTGGCATTGGTGGGGACACAGCGGTAGACAACAGACATTTAATTGTTTGATTAATTATTACAATTATTGCTAGGGACAATTTAGTAGTCACTGGATATTGGTAGGGACATGATAGCGTCTCTACTAAATATAGTTCTCTAGTTCTCTCCTTAAATATGAAGAGGTTGAACAACAGATTAATGAGTTACTCCAAATTTCACAAAAAGCTTATGGACATAATTATAATACACTAGTCAACATTTGAAGTGGATCAAATCCTTTCATCAAAGTTGTCCTAAAACCTAAAACCAAAATGCGTTCTTGTCTTATAGGACTACTTTGATGAACCACTTTAAATGTTGATTACTATGTAAGTCATAAGACATTGAAGTAAGTTGTTTTTGTCACTCTTCTGATGAAGATGTCGTTCACTTGTTTGGCAATGCACCCACACAGAGAAATGTTGGTCATATTTTTTTATTGTTCCTATGTGACCTTTCTTTCTGTTTTTTTTTTATTTTTATTTTTTGATTGACTATAAGAGAATATAGGAAAATATAACTTATTTAATTTGTGTTTCCTGCTAGCTAAATTTCACACATATAAACAAAAAATCTGTCTCTAAACCTCTCTTTTCTTTATTCAAAGTTCATCTAGACAAGTATACTACTGAAACTATCCAAAGTTCTGGTAATCCTAAAGCAGTGAATACTGCATCTCTATATTCATCCTAAAAAAAAAAAACATGGTAAAAAAAAATATGGTTACTAGTTGAACCATGGTAACGACAAATTAACCATGGTTTTGCTACACTAATAATCAAAAGATTCATGAACCCACTCCGAAGTTTCCGATCTATATCAAATGATTTGCGATGCGCCGTCCGAAGCCCCGATCTGAATCAAATTATTCGTGAAGCCGCACCGAAGTGGTCTGAATCATATGAATCTCGACACATGAAGTTCTGATCTAAACCAAATGATTTGTGAACCCGATCCGAAGTCCGATCTAAATCAAATTATTTGCAATACATAATTTGAAGTACCGATCTGAATCAAGTGATTCACTATACGTGATCCAATAGTGATCCGATTGGAGCACCTTGAAACAGTAAATAATTTTGCGACGGAAAAGGTTTAACTAAATCAGTTTCAAAACATGATTTTTAAAATCATTACAAGCGACATTGAAATGAAATGAAATGAAAGTGATGTCGAAATGAAATGAAAATGAAATGCTCTTTTGATCTTTTTTTTTGTTAGTGAATTGCTTAAACTGAATGATCGAAGTCACAAGTTTGAAACGGTTCCAGCGTAAATGACTCACTCAATTCAATCGGTTTGTCTGTTCCTTCGCTCTTCGTGTCTTCAGCCATGTTTACACGACACTGTCAGTAGTACTACTGCTTTAGCTCACTAGTATTATGACATTAACTTAAATAAGTGAAAAAATTATGATGTTTGCAAATAAAATATATCCATATTTCCATTCCAAAGATAATATCCAACACAAATCTACGAACATATTGAAGTAACTGGTTTACCTCTAACTAGTGAAAACACTCCAGTAAATGTTGGATCTTTGAGTTTAGCTCATGAAAAATGGGGGCAAAAACAAAAGTATTGCGTTTATAATTTTGTTCAGTGTAGAATGATAGTCAGTGTAAAAAGAGCAAATGGGAGAAGCAGATGAACACAAAACAGCATAACAACATAAAGTTAAAGAGGGTAAACTTTGGCCACCTTATATGTTCTTACTTGCCCATATATTAAATGTGCATCCTTGAAAGCATGCCGTGTTCTAGCATATTTACTTTAACTTATCAGGTAATATCAGTGGTATGACCTAGCCCTATTTCAGATGTGGCCGAAATTACAACAACAATGGTTGCATACACATATATTTAATTGTTTGATCAAAATTATTGCTGGAGACAATATAGTAGTCGCTGGATATTGGTATAGGAACATATCCCTAGCATCCCTTCTAAATACTACACCCTTGCTCCCACCATTGGTTGGACAAACAGCTCCAAATTCATGCAACCCGTTGAGTCAATACAAAAAGATATGCTGGATTTTGAGTGCTTAATAAGACGCAAAAGTGATTCGTCCATCAGAAGCTGCAGAATATCCCTGTCCTGTAGAAGCATTACCTCAGTTCTGCATGTAGTGTCAGGTTCTGCTGTTGTGCGTGTTTTAACCTTACCTCTAAATGTCAGAGGGGCAAATTCAGCCTCTTAATGACATCTTGCCCTTTGCAGACTCCATGTGCTGGGTGCCATGCACTGCAGAGGAGGTAGATGCAGTCTCTCAGACCCTCATTATTTTGGGTGTTTCATCATGCTGTGGTTGATATCAGTGTCTATTTCACTGCCTCACTGTTTGCAAATTTACCCTGTAGAGATTTACATGTGTTCCTATATTTAAATCATCAGCAGCAAGTGGGTAAAGTCACAATGATAATATGATGACAGTCAGGGGCGGATTTAGTGAATTGGGGGCCCCAGGCAAAACATAGGAATGGGGCCCTATACATTTGCACACATTTTCCTAGATCCACCTTAAGGTTTCTTTTTTGTTGTGATGCTTGCTGCTGCACAATGGTGCCCCATAGTTGTGTCCAATGTTTCTACATTTTTCATGTACATGTTGTAATGGCTTTCTTTCATGTTGTAGACCACGAAATAGCAACTGATTTACAGTTGGGATACAGGTTTTCACAAAAACAAAATCAATTATAAAATGATAAACCTCACAATTGAGAGTTTAAACCACGGGTGAGTCAGAAGTATAAATTGTTATATAAATTTAAATCGGGGTTATGTTGGTGGATTTTCACATTGGTCTGAACAAAAACTACAGACTGGATTATTGAAAATGAACATTCATTCCCTGCCAGTAGGAGGCGCTTTTGGAACGTCAGAAATATAGAATGAGAAAAGTGTGAAAAAATATAGCCTATATTGATGAGGAAAGTTCATTATGAACTTTTTAAATACATTTATTTTTAGTTATTTTAACTACAAATTTAAATAAAACTGAAAAAAATAATGAAAATGCAATTATACATTTACACTCCTAAGGATTATATCAACCAAAAAAGTAACTGTGTATGTGTCCTCTACTTGGTTCCTTCTCATAAATGAGTAAGCGGCATTTAAAACAATTATAAACATATAATACACACTGTTTCTCAATATTTAAATACAGCTTCAGATGCATGATATTTTCATCTCCTTCAAGCAGGATACACAAAAAGCACGTTCAACTTCGATGGTTGTCGTGGTAATAAACACTATAAACAGCAACCGTTCGCATGTCAGCGCTTAATGCGCATCTCCTATATGAATAGCATTTTAGGGGGCCCTTGGCTTTTGGGAGCCCAAGGCGGTCACCTACCTTTGCCTAATGGGTAAGTCTGCCCCTGATGACAGTGATTATAAATGTCAAGTCCTGTTTTTTTTACACAGAGAGTATTTTTCAAATTAAGTGGCTTTTTCAGCTGACATGTAAGCAATACCTGGATGTTTTTGCACAGGACATACATTTGCAATTGAAGTTCATTCATTCACAGCATTGCAGTTTATCTGGCATATTGAGATGTGAGTGATGTGAGTTTGATTTCATAGTTTTGATGAGTTTCCTGTTATAAAATGTAAAAAAATGTATAATAAAGACACAGCATGCATGTTTTCCTGACTGGCAGTAAATAAAAGAGGAGGAGGTTGCTGTTGAACTGAACTGAAAGGACTTCACAGAGCTGTCAATAAGAATGCAGATGAATAAAACTAAGCGGCAATGAATATGGAAAGAACGAACAGTCAAATAAACAATTTCTACGTGCGGATGAGGGACATTCACATATGAAAGATTCTTATCTGACTTTTATTTGGTTTTTATTCCTCAGCGCAGACTGCCAATCTGAGAGACACAGAATTCATTCATCTATATTGCAATCAAAGTCACAGCACTGCAGGGGCGCGGGAAGATGTTTTCGGTTGGGGGTGCTGTGCGTGTCCGTGTTGGG
>NW_015557379.1:2597169-2603535 GCF_001515605.1 Sinocyclocheilus anshuiensis | reverse complement strand
GCTCGTGCTGGGGCTGGTGTTGTTTGGATGCCGATTTTGGAAAGTTTTTGCTGGGATGGGCATTTAAAAAAATCTGAAATTCGCTTTTGCGCCATTATCTCCTTGTATTAAAGTTAATCTTGTTCGCATTCTGTACAGTTCATGTCTGATACCACTTGCTAGCGTCACGTGCTCATGAGGATTAGGCTAATCATCCCATATAGAAAACATCACAAGTAAAATTAATCATGTTTATAAAGATAAACATGGGTTTATTATAGCCCACTTACAATTTACATTTCAGAGATCATTACAAATAAATTATTAAATGCTAAAACTGAATAAATTTAAATGAACAAACTTGGCGTTGCATTTGCAACCATGTGAAAACAGGGGGTGCTGCAGCCCCCTCAGCAGCACATGAGTAGGACCCCTACTTCCCGCGTCCCTGCAGCACTGCAAACGCTGTCGTTGACCTGTACAGATTGTGACATAATATCGAAAAGTATGATTTAGTTAAGTATAAAGTGAAATGAAATCAATACTAAACATTTGAGTGTTTGAAAGGGCAAGCGTACATGGGTCATTGTTATTCTGCAGCATGTTTTCATACTTTATTGGATAAAATATTTTTTAAAGATCAAAATTATATTAGTTAATTTTTCAGAACAATTTCACAAGTGAAACGGGCTGAATTTAGCTTTCTTTGAGCAAATTTTGTCATGTTTTCTTGTGGTTCACTAATTCTTATTAAAAACTGGCAATTTATTAATGTTAATTTTGTACTTTCTCTAATCATGTTTCAAACTACATTTTTTTTCATGTCTTTTTAACAAAAGCCATTTCCTTAATGACATTTAACAAAACAACTGCACAAACATCAGTGAATACACTGACAAAAATGGTGCAGAAACAATTTTCACTGAGAAATTGCTAATAAATTTGTAACGAATTACAAAGTAATGGCAAGTATAACACATCTAATTAAATGTACAATTTAAAAGTAAAAAAGTATATTAGTAGAATTAGGCTAGTAGTATTGTCTTGTAAAATGCACTCCAATAATCTTTGTTTGCAACTTTAAAGTACACAGTGAAATTAAATCAATAGTAAACCTATTAAGTGTTTTAGAAGGAAAATGTAAAAGGGTCATTGCTACTATGCAATATGTAAGGGATAATCAACGGTTTGCTGTGAATTAAAGAAATTTAATGCACGATGTGGAGGCCAACTAACTGCATGATTTTTACTGTAAATGTCTGCCATATGGACATCAACTTGACATAGTCACCACTGATAAGCTACTACTAAATATAATGTAGAAACTTTTATTTTCTGTAAAGCTGCTTTGCAACTATTTGTATCGTGAAAACAACTATACAAATAAACGTGAATTGAAATAATATTGGATCAAATTAATTAAAATCAATTAAGAATTATATTAGCTAATTCCTTTAGCACAATATCACAAATAAAACTGGTTTAATTCATTAATTTTGCTTAATGACATCATGTTTCAGGAAGTGACACTATTGTGGAAAACAATAAAAATGTGTTTTAAAACACACACACACAAAAATACTCCTTAAAATCAATTACAAAATTAAATTACAATTAATTACAAAGAAATGGGCTGTAACGTTTAATTTAATGTCAAATACTGAAGTTGAAGGACTGAAATAGCATTTTCTTGTCAAATGTACTCCAATACCTTTTATTTATTTATTTTTATTTTTATTTTTTAACAGTGTATTATCGATAGATTGGCATTCTGTCAAAATAAATCAATATAATATTTTAAAAGCTGGTTAAAATCATTAAAAACTTCACATTGACACTCTCATGTTCAAAAGGTAACAGGAATGACCCACATATTGGTCACAGACATAAATGAATTCTTCTCTCTATAATTTCTTGTCTTGTTTCTACCCTCCTGTCAATTAAAATCAAATCAGCTAAAATACATATATTTTTAAAGTACAAATAAAATACAGTTGGGATGCAGGAAATGTGCCATGTGTCATCTAGAGATAAAGGAAGTAGAATGGATCTTATGGGTTTCATTAGTTGAGTGCAGTGTAAAAAAGTTCTGGAACGTTTTTTGGTCGCAGAAAAACAAATAACTATCTGATACACAGCGCTATCGGCAGCTGGCACACCTGAGATTTAAACACATCTAATCAGTCACCAGACTATTGAAAATTAATGTTTGCTTCACTCCATTAATATTCTGCCACTATCTGTCATGCTAAAGATGTTTTTGGTCCAATATGGGATCTCAAAAAATCCCACGGTTAGGCAACTTTCCGCTTTTGAATATGAATTTTGACAACAAGGCACTTGCAAATCCCACAAGAGCTCTGGGTAACATAATGACAAAACAGAGCAGAGAAAACAACAAATGTCTAGTCGTGCGGTTTGTCTTCAGCCAAAGCAGCACTATGTAACTTTTTCTGTGTTCAAAATTTGCAAAATGTATATAATGAGCGAGTACATCATGAATTCATCTTCCAAACCACGTTTTTGTCTTTTTCCGAATCACTACGGTACACTTATAATAAGTACTTATATTTGGACTATTGTAGCCTGGTCGGGTCGTCACCGCTGCGGAGTAACACATACCTGCGTGAATCGCCAGACATAAACTTAGAGAAGTAGCTCCGGTTGGAATGTTCTTCCACGGGATGTGTGGAGTTCTGTTTATTAACCGCTAGAGCGCCAAAAGTTACATAGTGCTGCTTTAACCGCTGAGACTGAAGTATGAGTAAATAAAGGACAGGCTTCCACATGGTCATGAGCCAGAATAGGTCATTGAGATGGATGGGAATGCTAAGATCTCCAGGGATTTTACACCTGCTTGTGCCTATGGAAACAGGGAAGGACAAAATTAACAAGAAGAAAATATACAAAGCTTAAGTTTGTCTTCCTCTACATTTGATGTTAAACTCTTATTGCTGGCAGACGGCTAAATAATGTTACTGTAATATCACTCCGAGGAAGCAAAATGGCACAGATCATTCTTGCCGAGAGGCTCGATTGTAACTTCCTCATCCTGACCTCAGCATTTCTGTCCCGGAAACTTATTTACTGCTTCTCCAAGGACTTAATTACCAACACGACCAAGAACAATAAAGTCCCGGGCAAACAGTTACAACTGCAGGCTGATAAGGCCTGGACATTCATCAAAGAAAGCCCTCAATTAAGTCATACTCTTGACTTTATAGGTGTTCATCGGGCAGAAAACGGCTTTTGTGCAGGCCATTACCTGTTAATAGGTCAGTCACTGCTTTTACAGCTCTGACACCGCGACTGGCACAACTAAAGCAAAATGATATTTAGGTAATATAATGTGTGAAATAGCTGGCTGACTGAGGCATAAATAGCTATTTGATGTATGAATATATCGACTGTCGTAATACATTTTTATGACACTCTCATTTTCAGACTGTAGGTAGGTGGTGTGAAATTGAATAAGCATACAGTAAAAACGCTACTTATAAATGAGCCCTGCAATATTGCTTCAAGGTTTAACTCTATCCTGATCAGAGCACTGAATGATTCTTTCTGACCAAATCCTTTGGAATATACAGGTATTTTTGATTTAATTGTGCAGTTGATGGAAATCTGGATGGTTGAGGTCTTGAAAAAGGATTTTATAGGGCTATTTTTGGACTGAACATGTAAATGTCTTTTTATTTTTTAAAGTATGCAGTACTCATAGTGATATATGCATTTAAATCATATATCATATATTAAAAAAAATTAATATATTAATATACTATACAACATGTAAGAACTAAAACTAAAAACATAAAAATTAAATATATAAAAATATGTTGGAATATACAAATATGTACATATATTTTTCAAGATTTATAGAAATAAAAAAGATAAAAAACTTTAATATTATTATTATTGTTTTTACATTTAATTTAATTTAATTGTATTAATTTTTTAGGGGATAGTTAACCCAAAATGAAAAATCTGTCATCATTTACTGATTTATCCACCCTCGAGCTTTTTCCAAACCTTGACTTTCTTTCTTCTGATGAACACAAAAGAAGATATTTTGAAGAATGTGGGTAACCAATCAGTTGCTGCAGACTTTGACTTCTATGGAGTTGAAAAACATACTATGGAAATCAATGGGGACCAAAAACAGTTTGGTTACCAACATTCATCAAAATATATTTTCTGTCTTCTTCAATAGAAGAATGCAGGTTTAGAAACAACTTAAGCATGAGCAAATGATGACAATTCTTTTTTATTTTTGGGTGAGCTATCCCTTAAATTACTTCAACAAATCACCTGCTATAGCCTAAAACATGTACACACTCTATTAGATTGCACAAGCAAATAAGCAGCCTTTATTTTGTATCTTGGTGTGAAAAGGTAGAGATTTTCCAATAGTTTTTTGTTATTTCTGGAGAGCTATAGGATCACACACACACAAATGTGGCATAATAAATCATATCTGTGCTGTGACTGATAATCTATGGCTTGCATAGATCATCGTGTTCCTGTGGATGGCAGAGCTCCAGGCGGAAGGCAGGCAGAGGGTCATCAATATCCATTGCACTTCAGAGGATCATGGGAAAGAGGGCTGTTTCTGTTCTTCAGCTACAGACAGGAGCACAGGTGCCTAATGCGACCCAAAACATTCAATGTAAATTTATCAGAGCGAGTGTATGCGAAATCAGCGTTCTGTGCTGTTTTCCTACATACAGTGTGAATAATATCTGCTCCTATACCAACAACGTTATGTTTTTCAGTTCCAATATAGAATATACTCAGAAACAAAATATAGAACATAGGCCTACTATCCTCAACACCTCACAAATGTTATCAGACAACATAAACACCACAAACAAACACACATCTGCTACATCTACACACTGCAACGTTTACATTTACGTTTATGCAATTTTTAGATGCTTTTATCTAAGGGAGCTTACACTGCATTCAAGGTGTACATTTGGATCAGTTCATGCATTTCCTGAATGAACTCTGGACCTGGGTTTAGTTTGACCATGACCTTTTTTCAGCAACAGTATTTTTATTTGATGTGATGTGATGTGATGTGATGTGATGTGATGTGATGTGATATGATGTTATATGATATGATGTTATATGATGTTATATAATATGATGTTATATGATGTTATATAATATGATGTTATATGATATGTATAACCAAATAAGAATGTTGTACATTTATCTTAAGAAACACCTTAAGAATCAGCCTCTGCATATTAAGCACATAATTATGGAAGAGCAACAAAAGGGAAAATCCATAATAGCAGCATAAACAGTCTAAGATTGGAAACTAGAATTAGATGCAAATTAGATGCAGCTATTTAATGTTAGATTCATTGAGTCATCATACAAAGTAGTTTATTCATTCTGCTGCCTTTATAAAATGAGCTCACAAATAGCCTGTACTGTTTTAGCTTTAATGATGTTGTGCTGCGCTGTACGCTGTCGGCTCACAGAGATTGTTTTCATTGCTTATTTTAAACACATGCACAGACAATAAAGTGCATTAATAATAACTTAGCAAGTGCTGGTATTGAGTGAAGATTTTCTAACTGTAGAGTCAAATGTTAACATGAAATGTGTCAGCATATACAGGGCCTTGCAAAAATAGCTTCCTCAGAACCATTGAGGGAATTCAGAAAGGCCGGATCCTGGTCCCATGAGGGGTCTGTTGTCGCACGGGAAGCCCCAGCGGTGCCCCTCGATTGTCATTCAGGGCTGTGGTGATCATCTTGTGCCACATATGCCGAGGGACCACGTGTTCAGCTTTCTTTGGTGGATTCTGGTCGTGCTGCTGAAGTGTTTTAAAGGCCTCTGGCTGTCTAAGACTCTGATCCAGAATCCAGTCCTGGACTGCAAAATCTTAGTGTAAAAAAATCTAAAACAACTGTTTAATATTTGAATATATTTAAAAATGGAATTTGTCTGAATTTTCAGCATCATTACTTCAGTCTTCAATGTCACATGATCCTTCAGAAATCATTCTAATGTGCTTCTTTTTTTTTGTTGTTGGAATTTTTGGGGAAACAGATGTCTTAGTGATCTTTGAAGAATAGAAAGTTCAAAAGAACAGCGAGCATTTATTTGAAATATTTATGTCAAAGTGTCACTTTTGATCATTTTAATGCATCCTTGCTGAATAAAAGTATTTCTTCAGTGTTGCAGTGTGCAGTTTGCACTTTAGATGAAAAACGGTACTCTAATTAGAACATTCAGTTAGCCTTTACCTGTCAATCACTAGCACATTTTCTGCATTATAGCCTGAAGGATAATTATCCTGTATGGAAATATGAAACATAAATATGCAAATGAAGACACTATATATAGCATTTTAAAGAAGTGATATATATA
>NW_015557379.1:2577886-2597135 GCF_001515605.1 Sinocyclocheilus anshuiensis | reverse complement strand
CCCCAGCGACTTAAGACTGGTTTTGTGGTCCAGGGTCACATATATACATGTAGCCTATGTATATTTGTATGTGTATGTAGACTATTAAGGAAACTACAAAACAGTGTTTGCCTGAAGTTGGTTTGGTTATCAGCAAGTTACATCAAAGCACTTAGTGTTTAGAAAATGCTGAGACAGCGATGATGGAGAAAATTTGTCAAAATTGCCAAAAATCACCTTGTTGTCAAAATTTGAAATTCAGAGAGCTCAAGACAAAGCTTTATAAGTGAATTGGATATACCATATGGGGTCCTTTCTAAATATATGATTAAAAAAAAAAAAAACATTGCACTGTTACCATTCGATGCATTTTAGTCTGGAGGAAAATATTTCAAAAACATCAACAGAAGCACAGAATGACATTTGACATGAGACAAATTGCCCATTATACTCTACAAATATACAACCTCTCCATTTCCAGTGACCGATGTCAGCGAGGACAAACAGAGGCGTGAGATTGACAGATTTTGCACCTTACAAATATCAAGGGCAGCCACAGCTCCTCTGAACTCTGTTCTGCGTGATACATAGACTCTCTTTCCCACCACAAAGACAACGTTTGATGAATGAGGTGCTCTGAGATTCTGCGTGGCCGATCTGTTTCAGATGACAGTGGAAGCTCTGATCCAAAACCATGTCCTTTCAGACACAATGAATCGACTGCCTGTTTCTCCATTCAGTAATTCAACACTCTCAGTAATTCGTGACATTTACAACTCCAGAACATTCACAATATAAAGTACCATAAATGAAACAAATTTACTGTTTTTAAATGTCTCGTGGTTTTAGATAATTGGATCCTCTCGTCAGCAAATAATTCACTCACTGTTTATTTTATATTTAAGGCTAGATACTACAGGCAAAAATGCACTGGTCAGTTTTGAGATTTTGGGTTATTTGTTATTTGGGTTAATCTTTGAGTTAACTTATGTTTTGAGGTAATCAGTTTCCACAAATGTTTTGGGTATTCGGAAATCATCTGCCTGATTTTAGATAACATTTTCTTCTTTTACTTTATTAATCAAAACATGTTTTTTTTCTGGCTGTTTACAGTATTTGCTGATTTATAGAGTGATTAAAAAAAGAGATCCAAAAGTATTTTTTGTATTTTTTTTTTACCTCTATTATGCCAACTAAATGAAAGAAGAATTTTGAACCTCCTGGATGTGTATGCAAATTAGCACATAAATAAATCAAATAATTTATAAATGTAATTTAATTAAATATTCCTATTTTGCATATTTAAACAACATTTAAAAAAAAAAACATAATACAAATTCCATTTTTAATGTAATGAAAAAACCTTGGAACTGTTACGGAAGAGGTCTGACACAACAGGTTAGTTTATATACAAAACAGTTTATTAGGTCACAGTGAGTACTGGTGTCGGGTCCGGAGGAAGTGATGGTGAGGGTAGGGTCCGTGAGAGAGTGCAAAGGATATGGAGAGTGGAGTAATTCGAGTCTTTGGCTTGATTGAGGCTGGAAGGTATACGGGGGAAGCACACACCTCAGCGATCCGGGAACTAGGAGATACAGGAGACACTTGGAGACGAGGAGACACTAGGAGGAACACAGGAGGTAAGTAATGCAAGAAGTATTGAAAGGAAATCAGTAGCAAAGTCATTGAGTCCTCTACGTGTATACGAGACCGGACAGTGAGGGTGTCTGAGGTGTGTGCTTTTATGCAGGCTGGTAATGAGGTGCTTGATTGGTGACAGGTGCAGGTGCTCAGAACTCAGGTGAGAGGGATCGTTGTGATTGGGTGGTGGCGGAGCCTGGCCGATCTGTTACAATATGTGGATTAATTACTAATTTTCACTAATTTGCAAAACTATATTTGAAGAGTTTGGTTCCAAAACGCGATAAACGCCATTTAAAAAAAAAAAAAGAGTTCCCGCCAAAATCAGTTGTATCTGGTTGGTATTGAAAAGCCAATTTTTAATTTTACGCAAAATGTGATATCCGCCGTGTTATTCTGTCATGTTTTCTTCCTACCTTTCCAAACCGCGACAAACGCCAGTCTCCCTTCTCTGCAGAATGCGATACATCCGCTCAACCAATCACAGCGCACCATTCCACGGGCCGAAAACCCCGACGTCGTGGTGGTCTACCTCTGCCCCGAGGTGCCGGCTGATCAGGATGGGCAGCATGGAACGCTGACATTAAGGCGGGGTCCAGTACATCGGTCCTAGGTACCCGTGAGCATTCCTCAGGTCCATATCCTTCCCAGTCCACGAGGTATTCCAGCTGACCACCATGACGCCGGGACTGCAGAATTTCCTTCACCTTGTAGACCGAGCCTTCATCCACGATCAAGGGAAGAGGGGGTTCCTCCGTCTGGCCAGGCTCTGTGGGGAGAGAGACATGGTCATGGTGAGGTTTGAGTAGTGATGCGTGGAACGTGGGATCAATTCTGTATTGTGAGGGGAGTTGGAGTTTATAAGTGACCGGGTTTACTTGCTCCAGGATGGTGAAAGGGCCAACAAATCTGGGACTGAGCTTTTTACAGGGCAGGCGCAGTCTGATGTCCCGAGTCGACAGCCATACCTTCATTTCAACATGCAACCCATTTTCATTCACAACCCTACAGTTGAGAACCTCTGCCAGAAAACTCAACAAATGCAATGAAACGTTATAAAGATCACATTCTCTGTTGACCTAGCTGTGACTTTCTGTTGCTGCTACACAGTGATGTAGTCTTGTTATGAGACCTTGAAATAATGGTTTACCATTAAAGCGGCATTATATGACAACAACCTCAAGGAAATCATAAAGCAATGCAAGTGTTGTATTCTGCTCTCTTATTTGTAATTACTGACACAATGACAGATGGTGATGCTCCTAAGGCCGTGTGGTATTAGTATGCTGGCCTCAGGATAGCCCATCACATTATCACGTTTCCAGAGCTATGCAATTTGGTCTTTACTGCAGCACTTGTCAAGTGAAGAATTAAACACAGCGTCCAAATGGCCAAATACTCATATAATGAGAAATGAGACGGCTAGAGGCAGAAGAAAATAGCTTCAAATATCAACTTCTAGACACAAGCATCATACACTGGCTCACACTTAAATAATAGTGATATGCGAATGGCATACAATGTACACTTTTATATATCATTTATAAATGTAGACTAGAAATAAGCAAAAAGCGGTACTGGTCTAAGGATCAAAGTCTTGGGATCTCATATTTGAAACAAAAAGTATAATTTATTACAACTATTACATGGTTTGTAATGAATTAACCATACACAGTTCTTACAACACATTTTTTACTATGCATAAATTTATCTGCATATAATTTACATATGCATATTACCATCCAGAAATTTGTGACTACCAGTACTAGAAACTAGGAAAACTAAGATTATGCAGAGTAAAAGTCGTCAAAAAAAAATCATCTCTTTATGGCAGTTCTTCTGGTGATTAAGACATAATACAACACTTCTTCACCTTACAAATGGTTTTCAAAAGCAAAAATGCTACACAATCATATTTTGTGAGAAAGTGTGACATGCTAGAACCACTATTTTTGGAATCATCACCCCAAAATTAGTATGAAACAAGTATTGGATTTAATTTAGCTAATATGACACAGGACATGTGATTACTTTGCATTTTTAATTTCTGGAAACAAAGATTTTATTTTTTTCAGTGTAAAAACATTGATATCAGTAGGTCACTAAAAATAAGACTGCAAAGTATAAGCTTTCCATTTTGCAGTGTTTTTTTTTTTCCATAATGTTGGGAACACTACAGATGGATTATCATTGTGATCGTGGTTAAGTGGGACATGCAACGTATTTTTATGCACAGTGTGCTGTACATGACAAAAGAGTGCACCTGCATGGATCTGTACAGTACTGAGTCATATTTAGACAGCAAACAAGAGATGTTTCCACACAGCGATGGTCCATTCAACCTCTGAACATGTCCGGCAGGGTCTGTCACTATAGCTGCCTGCAAATAAAACTAATATATACATATTTTCCCCATCATAATACATTAAAAATCATTAAATGGCAACTTTAGCTCTCTTGTACCCTAAAACATCAACTTAACAACTGCTCTTTAAGGAAAACAATCAACACTAGGTTAAAAGTGCTAAATGAACATTCACTAATAATACGTTAGTTAGCATAAGGAAGCAAAACTCCACATGGACTATATTACACCAATTACTTTTTAACAGCACAGATTTTGCTGCACACTAAATTTAAGGCAATGCCTCATTAGGGGCCATTTTAACTCCCTGTTGTCGTCTCTTTTTAACTTTAATGAAGACTGTCTGATTAGATTGGAAGCTATAAATAAGGGTATTCGGACAATTAAGCCACACTTTAAAATGTCTGAATGTCATTACATTGACAAAATATCTAACCAAGGGGCATTTATTTTAAAGAATGACAGTCAATGCACACTTTTCAAATGAAATATTTCACAAAAAAAATAAGTTTGTTAAAATGATAAAACAATGTATACAGTTTTGATCAAAAGTTTGGGGTTAGTATGATTGTTTTTAAAGCACCTAACACATTTATTCAGCAAGAGATGCATTAAATTGATCAAAAATGACAGTAAAGAGAATTAAAATGTTAAGATTCACAAGATTTCAAATAATTGCTGTTCTGTTTAACTTTCTATAAGAATCGTGGGGAAAAATTGGTTTCCACAAAAAATATAAAGAAGCACAACTGTTTCAACATTGGTAATTATAAGAAATGTCTTTTGAGCATCAAATGAGCATATTAGAATGATTTCTGAAAGATCATGTGACATTGAAGAAGCACTTCTTCTTCATGGTCTCGTCTGATGCACTCACTCAACCAAGCGTTCTAACCACAACCTCGCCCCTCCCCACCCCCCAACCATTCGAATTTCTGTAGGCGGGAATTCTTTGTAATGATATTCTAATGGGCCGCTTTGTGATATCACAAAGCCCGGAAAACAAACGCTGTAGTCCAAACGAGCCGTTCGTTGTAGTTCTTGAAAAGGGATTTTTAAAAAACGAAATATCTCCCTTTGGAGTGGACTTTGAGATTTGTAACTTTCTAGATCTTTTTTATGCCCAAACATACACACTACACACTGACTAAAATGAAAAAAGTGAAAAAGCATAATAGGACCCCTTTAATCAAAGCACATCATTGGCTAAACTAAGGTCTTCTCTTTCCAACAACAAAAAAAAACGAGAATGTTCTCTTAAAGAGAGAGTGGCAAGGAAATTAACACAAAGAGTATGTTGCCATATAGCTACACCATGTGGTAGAGGGTTAAAATATATTACAATGGAAAACATCATATTTCACAATATTACTGTTTTATTGTATTTTTGATCAAATAAATGAATATAAGAGACTTATTTCAAAATCTTTTTATACCTTTATAATGTGTTCCCATTCAATTAATTTCAAATTCCACTATACAACAAACATTTCTTTTAAAAAGATATGTTTTAAGTGATATTTCAATATTTCTCTTTTCTTTACATTTCATTTTCCCCCCAAATATATAAATAAAAAAATCAATAGTACCATAACAAGAAAAATAAACAATAAATAAATTAATAATAAATAGATCAATAAATAATTTTGCATTTCCACAAAGAAAATGAACTTATTCTCACGTATCATACACATTTATAACCATACCTGTAAGACATAATACCATAAATAAATAAATAAACAGTATTAATTATACTAATACGTCTTTATCATTACGGTAATACATAAACCTTTTTATGCCAAATCAAAAACAGTTGAGTGTACTGTTTGAAATTATGATATTATGATGGTTTGTGGTTGTCAAATGTTACTGTATCATGTTAATAGTTAGTTAGATGTGATGAACTATATCTGTGGATACTTTATTAAGACACCTGTGTGAATTCATACATCCGCTAAAATCAACTTTAGACCGGTTGGTTAAAAGTCACTGCCAAAATGACTCAGAAAAGTAGCTGCACAGATGCCACTTGGTTTGATATTATATGTAATGCAATGACATTAAGTGTGGCTTAAGTGTCCAAATACATTTTTTGGGTCACTGTACATGAAATGGTGAAACGCTTTTAATTTGCTTTTATGTTCCACCAGCCTATGGAGGACAGGTGTGCATGCAGATGCTCGTGCTAATGCAGATCACACCAAAAAAAGCCTCTTTAATGACTCCACGGCTGTGTGCATTTGTTTTAAGATGTGTCTGTCGGATCAGAGAAGGCTCTCTTGAGGATGAAACAGTTCTGTGGTCTTTGTGTAAAAAGGGAATGTGACAGCTGTCCAGTTCCCATGGTCCACAGCACATCTTTATACTCTCACACATATGCTGTGCAATATACACTCACGGAATGTCGATGCCGTTTCCTGTCCCGCGTCCTATTTATATCAGTCTCTATGGCCATCTGCACAGGGCACCATTATTCCTGGTCACTCTGCATTTAGGATGCTCGTTACCGTGCCGCTGGTTGGGGGGGATGTTGCTAGGCAGTGGACCCCAGAGACTGCATTGTCCAGATGCTGCTGGCTTTCCCAGGCTGCCTCCTCTCCAACCAGAAGGAACACAACGCTCTCATTTCTGAAGTGTGTTACTGCATCTGGGGTGCTCAAAACAGCAGGGAGCACTCACACACACACGTGCTTGCACACAACGCTGACAAACTTACATTCCAGCACTGCGGAAACTAGGATGGTCTGATTTTTACAAGTTCAAATTTTCCTAAAGTTTTTTTGAAACTATGTATGATACATATTATTTGGGCCATTTTCTGTGTTGAATTAAATTTCATTCAGAAAAAAAAACCCTGTTACACACTGTATACAGTTTCTTCAAAGCAAACTCAGTCTCTGTTTTCTATTCAGTGTATTCTACTTTTATAGACTTTTCAAGGTCAGTTTTTATGGTCAGTTATTAAATGATTAAATTCCATAGTTTAAATTGGTATCGGTTCATTAGAAACATGATTAAAAAAAACTGACAGTTAAGAAGAACTATTTAATAGAAATATTTAAATACATTTCAATACAAAATTGCATTCCTGCCAAATAAATAATATCCACATAGAAAATATTCAGAAAACAAAAAAGTCTCTATTCTCTGTTCAGTCTATTCTGCTTCTAAATAATAATATTTTAATAAAATAGAATAATATAATTATATTAGTATCAAGCTTCATGATACTAATATAATTTAATTATTAAATTTTATTAAATATAAATTATATAAATTATATATTTTTTAAAACATTACACTAGATAAATAATATAATGTGCAAAAGTTAAGTTTGGTGCATTTACCCAGTCAACATTTTATTGATCAGTGATTGCTCATTTTTAAATTAAATATAATTGAAATCTTTAATATTGACTTCATCTCAGATGTTTCTTTTTAAATTAGGTAAAAATAAAAATAGACAAAGTAATTGTTGATATACAGTAGCTGTAATGATGATAATGTGGTCTTTGAAAATAAAATCATATCAAGATATCTGATTTTTGACTGTAGATGTTGTTATCTTGGTAAATCTGAACACAATTAGATTTTTTTTAAAAACCAGGTTAAGTAAAATAATAAAAAAATAAAAAAATAAATAAATAAAATTACTTAAATGTGAAAAGAAATAAAATAAAATATAAAAAATACAAATATTAAACATTTAAAAATAAAAATGTAATTCAGCATTTTCATTTTTTAAATTTAGTTTAACTTGATGTACTAAAACTCAAATAAAATTTGTACATTATATATAAAATTACATATAGACATTTCAAAATAAACAATAAAAAATAAAAAAAATAAAAAATTCTGAAAACCTAAATGAAAATGGAAAATATAAAAACAAAATTCAAAAAATATTTTTATAATGCTATAATAGTATCTCAGTGATACTATAATAAGGCTGCAGAAATCTCATTTGTTCAAAATCAAGCTCCTCATAACTCTCTATTAAACATCAGATATGTTCTGATTGGCTGTATTTGTGTCACACCATGAAGCAGTCAGTGGAAACTTTTTGCATCGTGCCTGATTAGCCTCCATTTGCTCTCCAGTTCATCTAGGAGAAACAATTAAGATATTAAAGAAACATTCTCATGGGATTGGCTTCACTAAACATCAAAATAATTTTAAAGCAGTTGCTTGTCAGCATTGGTTTGGCTCTGTTCCAGAGCGCGGCGGTCCTGTCGAGTGTGCCAGAGACTGTCACCCCCGCTCTGTTAAGACCAGAAATGTCTCAGGAAAGGAGAGAAGACAGCTGTCTACCTCACTTTCTTTCTCTCGGCTTCTTCTCTTTCTCCCAACACCTCTCATAAATATTCAAACCTTTTGGTTTGCGTGTGTGCCGGACCGTGCCACCCATTGTTACACCCGCAGGTGAACATACCCATACTGACAATCCTACACCTCTCACTCAGTTCTTCCTGTCCTTCCTCCATCTGTTTCCTGAGTTATTTGTAAAGTTTCAGGACGAATCACCTCTGTCCAGCTAAAAATGACAATGACTCCATAGTTTGAAATTGCTAGCTGTTCATTAGAAACATAATAGAAAAAAATGGACCATTAACATTTGGCAGTGATGCAATTTTATATTGAAATTAATTTAAATATTTGCATTAACGTTTTAAATGCATTTAAATATAAAATTGCATCACTGCCAAATAAATCATATCCATATAGAAAATATTCAGAAAACAAGAATAACATACACATTTATGAATGAATGAATCAATGAGGCATTTATTTAGCATTTAGTATCTTTTATTATTTTCAGTTAGCATTCATTTTTATATTTTTAGTTTTCATTTTAATTTTAGCTTAAAGTTTAGTAATTTTATGTGCTTTTGTCATTTTTAATCTTCTCTTTAGCTTTCATTTATTTTTGCTTCAGTTTTAGTCATTTTAGTACTTCAGCTTACATTTTAGTATTTTTATTTCAGTTAACTGTCAAGGGAAATTTTCTAATTTTCCATTTTTGTCATCTAATATATATTTTATTTTATTTCAACTTTATTTTAACTACTGAAAACAGTGTTTAATAGTTTTCATTTTAGTTAATAAAAACAATGTCGCTACACTGAAAAAAAATATTCATTTAGAAATTGCTAGTACATTTCATAAATAATTACAACAAAATGTCAAGCATCACACTGAATTAAACACAAAATTTTAAGTAGAAAGACTTAAAGTTTTTGTTGTTGTTTTCTTGTAAAGCATACTACAATAATCTGTTTTATGTCCAACTTAAAAAAAAAGGTTTCCTTGTTACACGTTACATGTACTTACTATTATAATAACAATAAATTATGCAAAATTACATGCAAGTAACCCTAAGACAAACCCTAATCCTAATCCTAACCCTAACCATATAGTAAGTACATGTAGTTAATTAATATTACTCAGTACTTAAGTGTATAATTACACTGTAAAAACGACACCTTAAAATAAAGTGTAACCAAAAGATCCACTACAATACAAATAAAAGTCTCAGCCAACATTGAAATGATTTTGTTATAGAAAAAAATAAGAGATTAGCAAAAGATTGGTATAGAAAAAAAAAATATTGTTATGTTTACTTCAGTGCTTGGTTTGTGACTCAAAATTATGTAGCAGGTCACATGTGTAGCATTTAGAAAAGCATCAATACAATAGATAAACCAAAGTCAAAATTGACTATTTCAGCCAATGGTTGTGTGTGTGTTCTGAATCTAGCTTAGCAACATGCCAATGCTAAACTGTATTGGAAACCACTTTGAGTCAAGCCACCTGTGTGCCATTACCAGTTAGGATGCTGCCTTAAGAGATGGCTGCCTATGTAGGGAGCAAACATCACTGCAGGTTCACTAGGTTTTGGAACAGAGCTGTAGTGAGGCAGAATGGAGGATGACGGGCTAATGGAGGCCCGACGTTGTGGTTGACTAGCTGGTTCTGTAGGCTATAAATCACATCGCACGATTGTTCATCTGGACGCTTCTGCTCTGCCATACACAAACGAAGACGCTCAGCAAGCAGCCAACAACGACTGGAGGAATTTCACTTCAATTCCCTTCATTTACATATCCCTCTCGCGCTCACTCATCCTCTAACAAACACTTTGAATTCCCTTTCTGTCTGTTCTTCCCTTAATTTGTTTTTGTGTCTCTTTCACAGTTTAATTAATGAGATGTGGACAGGATGAGTCCGTCTGTGTTTTTCTGTTGTAGTCATCTAATGGGTTGTTTGCACTACTTCAGCTTATAAAAGCTGTTAGATCTAAACCTCAGCATTCACTGTCAATGCTACTTTGAAGAGAAAGTATTCAACTCCCTCACTTCTGTCAAATTTTGTTTTCGTTTCACCTCATCTTTAGGGTTTTCCCTCTAAACATCTTCAATTATTCGTGATCCAGTGCTGTAGTTGTAACATATACCGTAGGAAAGAAAAATCAAAATAAATCTCTTTAAAATCTCAAGTTGCTAAAGCACAATATTAGACCATTGAAGTCTCCTGCTTCTCAGATGTTTCGCCGGAGAAAAAGAAGCCAGTAATCTCACATGTCTACTTTAGAGTTTCAGAAGAGAACTCAACAATGTCTTATGAGTATGAACGCTAACATTTCCCAGATGTTCCTAAAACCGAATGATCAGCACTAAACCATGCAACTAAACCAACTCTTACTGTACACTGCCAATCAAAAGTTTAGAATTTCCAAAATGTTTTATTGTTTTTGAACGCAAGTCTCTTATTCTCCCTAAGGCTACATTCATGTGATCAAAAATACAGTAGGAACAGTTACATTGTGAAATATTATTACAATTTAAAATCACTGTTTTCTATTGTAATATATTTTAAAATGTAATTCATTCCTGTGATGCAAAGCTGAATTTTCAGCATCATTACTCCAGTCTTCAGTGTCACATGATCTTTCAGAAATCATTCAGATATGCTGATTTGCTGCTCAAAAACATTTCTTATTAATGTTGAAAATAGTTTAAAAGGTCAGCATTTGTTTGAAAGACAAATATTATGTAACATTATAAATGTCTTAACTGACACTTTTGATCAATTTAAAGCATCTTTGAGGAATAAAAGTATACATTCCTTATAAAAGGAAACTCTTTTTGTTGTTGGGGAAACATGTACTTTTTCCTGAAAGAAATTATTTTAAAATGTACTGTAAACATTAAAATGGATACTTACATGAAAAACCGGGACTCAGATAAAGGGAGAGTTTACATAAAAAAATGGCTAAAAATGTCTAAGAGCTTTTTTTGTGTTTTTTTTGGCGTCCAATGTTACTTTATACCCTTATGTTCCTCAAACTATTTTTTTGTCTCCCACCAAAGAAAGTCAAAGTTTTGGAGTGCCATGAAGGTGAGGAAATGATGACCAGTTTTCCATTTTGGGGCGAACTCTCCCAAGTCTCCTGAGCTATGAAAAAGCATGCAATATTTGAATAAATAACCATTTGAAAACATATCGTTCTACCATAATTCTGATGTATTCAACTCATTCTTTCTGCATTCAGTATCACTTGAAACATGACCTTGTAAAGCATCTCTACTCTTTCAAACAAATGGAGAGATACAAACTCACTGTGTCTAGAAGTATAGATTTCTAGTATCTTTGCACAGAAAGTTCCCGCCAGTAAAGAATTATGTAATCTGAAGCGAGGAGCCCAATGGCAGAGTTTTCTGAGCGCCGGTTAAGATCACAGACAAACTTCAATTGAAGAAAGCAATAAACATTTCCCGCCGCGGGCTGCGTTAGGTAGACGCTCGCTAGTGCGAAGTGACATATTACTACAAATTTTGACACTAAATTTCTTTCCTAAGTTTTCTAACCTGGGGGAAGATTTTAATGAGGATAATTTTAATATAAAATCACACATTGCCCTAAAATATTACAGCCCTCGTATCTCCACTGAGACACCCCTCCCAAAAACAGCCCATAAACCGATGCGTTTTATTTAGAAGTTCAGTCACTCATGAGATCCTAAACATATGGTGTAAACAAAACCGCTATGATACACTGCCGCTTTACCACCTCACTTACCTCTGAAAGGCATTTTGCTCTTTCTTAACCTACAAATCACAGCCACGCAATCACCCCGAGGCTCAGCGTATGAACATTAACGTGGAGCGTTCACATCTGTGTTGACGACCCGAGGGACACATAGACTGGCACGGGTTGATTGTGAAATCTCGGACAGGCAGCGCGGGCTGAGAGAGTGGGCAGACCGTGGGCAGAGCCGTGACAACGAGCCCTAATGAAGCCCGACTCCAGTTCTCTCATTAGAGGCTGGAATGCAGGCGTCCCCCGAGAACAAGCCTTATTACAGACCCCTACTAACCTCAGACGCAGAGTGAAGAAGTTAAAAGAGAGTAGATGAGTCGTGCATGGAAAAAAAGAAAGAGGAATGAAGGAAGATAAAGAGTTTGTAAGAGACAGAGAAGATGAGAAAACATACAAGCAGAAAACTGCATCAATACACTGAAGGACAGAATGTATCAGAAATATTAGAAGCCTATATTTATTTGTGGCATTACTATAGAGTTACTATTAAAGGACACAGGTCATTTTACTCACTTTCATGTTGTTCCAAACACAAATGACTTTCTTTCTTCTGCTGAACACAAGAAAGAGGCATTCAGAACTTGGAATGTAATGCACAAATAGAAGAGATGAAATTTTTGATCATTTTATGGTGCTTTGTCCCATTTTATAGTTACAGCTGTCAGACAGAATAAAAAGAAACGTAAAAGGAAATGAGTAAGTAATGAATAAACTATGGCAGTTTTAATTCATTTTAACATTTTTTAAAGTCAATCTTGGGTAAAGTGATGGAATGCTTCAAAATGAGCTGAAAATGGATGCAGGACATAATACTCATCTAATGTCAAATTAGGAACAAAAAATTTTTTTGTGGTGTTTTTGCCTTTTATTGATAGGACAGTAGTGAGACAGGAAGTGAAGTGGGAGAGAGAGGGAGGGCGGGATCGGGAAATTTCCGTGAGCCAGGACTCAAACACGGGACGTCCGAAGCGCAATGGCACTACATGTCGACACACGAGGCTCTCGGCACTGACTTAGGTAGCATTTTAAGTGCATGTACATTCACAATTTTTAAATGAATAGGCCAGCAAAATAAATTATATTTTATATTTACAAAATGAGACACAGGGCAGTGTAATGGAAAGAAATGCAATGTCTAGAGATGCATTTTAGAGATGCGGATGCAACGACCAAAGATGTCATATATAGCACACGATTACAAAGAAATGCAATGAAATAAGAAGCTTACTGTAATCCAAAAATATGTTTAAACAAGTAGTCTCTATATGTAGTACTAGTTGAAGTAGTACAGTTTCTTGCATCAAACAAAACTATTTTAGTCTCATTGTCGGTCAGATGTTTTTTGGAAGGTCTCCATAGCTAAGATGTGTTAGAGAAATTAAGGCATCACTTGTTTCAGATGTGAGCTTCTCTGGATTCCCTACATTTATTTGTGGAACGAGCGTTCAGTTGATGTCAGCGTGCAGCCTGCAAATATACATCAGAGGGGCACATCACTGAAAAGTTTAATTACACCTTTTGCATCTCAGTGTACATAGTTTGTTTCTAGCACAACGGCCCGTTTTATTTCCACAGGGAACGTCAGGATAAATGCCGCAGTTGTGCAATTCGCTCTCTTGGATCTCAGCGATAGCATTGACATCATAGCACAGGGCTTAATTAAACGCAGCCCATTGTTATGTCTCCTGGAGATGAGAACCGCAGAAATGAAAGAATGCACCCGAAGAATGACAACAAGAAAGACAAGCATCGCTTTTATCACGCTAAAGGTCTCGCGCTCATATTTCTCAGTTTCGCCACCAAAGAATCTGTGTTTTTCCTCTTCCTAATGGGATGACATCCGGTCCGAGCAGCTCGAGAATCCGATCAATGAGAAGAGCAGCACGCCGAGAGATTTGATCAGATCTCAATATCCCAACTCTGAATCCAATTTGATTTTCGTGAGAGAAACAGAAGAGGCTCTTAGGATCAAATCCGTAGTCTTATTGATTGTGTTGCTAACCTACGCCACTTACCAAAGAACATGCACAATGTCCTCATGCCGGGACGCTAACCAATGAATAAACAGTCCAAGAAAAAATGCAGTCATTAACGGAAGCCCCGGGGGAAGCTCCGGCTACATCTGATATCTTAACTGTGTGATCGATACGTGTCTTTGTACAGCTGTGTGCACTAGAGGTAATTGGCGTCCTGGTGTAGCCGGATTTGAGCTGACGGTATCTGATTCCCGTGGGACCACTCACTTTGAGTGGTGGCTTGTTGAGGAGCGCTAGAGATACTCTGTGATGGACATGTTCTTGTTCCAAAGCCGATTTTCATACACCAAGTTGTAATATGGATGTGCACTGCATAGAAAACACAGCTGAATGTTAAAATTGCAAGCCTGTCGTATTTAATAAAATGAGAATTAACCTAGATAACGTAACTGTGTGAATGTCATGCACTAGCAAAGCCGTGGTCCTCATCTGGATGGAAGAACTGCATTTGCTGCTTTTTATTCTATGCAAATTTTATTGTCTCTAGATATGTGTTTTATCATTTAAAATTGTGAGACACTGGAAAGACGAGAGAGCAATGGTCAAAGACATCTGTCTAGGTCAAGTTTGCATAGAAAAGCAATGGAAAAGCAGTGCAGTGCAATGCAAAAATTTGTTTCAATATGATTTTGCATTTAAAAACACAAGAAAAAGTGCAATACCTAGAGACGTTTTTTTTTTAAGTTCAAGTTATTTTAACATGAGTGCCATGTTTTTACTCAACACTGTTAGACACTGCAAAAGACAGAAACGCAAAGGTCCTGAATGTTTGTCTGGTCCATGTTTACACAGAACAACAAAGGCAAAGCAAAGCAAGACCAGTGGAGTGCAAAAACTTTTTTGAAGGTTTTTTATTTAAAAATGCAAGACAGGAGAGTTGAATGAAAAAAGGCCAAAAAGTTTTTTTTGTTTTTTTTTTTTACTTTGAATTTGATTGCTGCTTTTTTGAGAATGCTGTGAGACATTGTAAAAGATGCAAATGCAATGGTGAAACACGTCTAATGCATGTTTTCATAGAAATACAATGGAAAAGCAGCTCAGTAGAATGCGAGACATAGGGCAGTAGATTAAAAAAACGCAAAGCCTAGGTTAAAAACATGAGTTTGATTGCATAGAAAAGTAATAACACCTCTTCTCAACAAGTTGCATGATTTGAAGCGTCACTTATTTCTGTAACATAAACAATGAAAAATATGTGAACTCATTCAACAGGGACCTAAAAGGTGAAATTGCTTCCTGAGGCCTTTCAAATATGGTTTCCATATCTAAAATATCTATGTCTATAAATGTAAGATTACAGTTTAGTGCAAACTGACACACACACACACACACACACACACACACACACACACACACAGTAAAATATAGTAAGAAAAAAAAGAAAATACTAAAATAAGAGAATAGTTTAGAATAGATTCCAAAGGACTGAATCTATTCTTGAAACTATTCTTACACAGCAGACAATAATACACCTTATCAACTAATGATAGCATTTATAAATTATAATTTTAATTCTTATATAGTCACATATACAATATGGATATTCCACTAGAATTGTTCCATAACATTACCAAACAAATAAATAAATAATGTCAAAAAGCATTGCAGAACACAGGCATTAGGTGTCTAATGTTGTAAAGGGTGTATTTGTAGTCAAGTCACAGCAAACAAAGCATGGCAGCCCTCTTTTTTTATTTATTTCCTGAGTCATTTATCTTACAGATGTCTGCACAAGCATGTTGTCATTACAAATGAGTTCCCTGGGTTTTACCTTAGTGCTTTCACAACCTACAGTGTGTGCCAGTAAAAAAAAACAAAAAAACATATGCTTTACTGCAAGCGTTTTTCAGGTGTCTGGGATATAAGTGAACTTTTGTCATCATAGCATTGGGCTAAAACATCACCTAATCACAGTCTGAACAGTCTGTTCTCTTCATTCTGTCCTATTTACTGTTAAAACTCATTTTTAGTACAAAGATTTATGAAAAAAAAAAAAAATGTGCTATTAATCTCAGTTCTTTGACCCAAAGTCCAACCTTGACCCTAAACTAGAACATTCTCTCACTACTTAGTTACCAACCATTGAAGTCTAAAAACAACAAAAAGAGCCATTAAAGAACATTCATGCCAACAGGTAACAGTTTTAATCATCCGCAGAATAAAAAGTCACACGTGTCATTTATACATTGTATATATTTATAATGTGCCAGAAGAATAGAGCCATTTATTGCTTACATCATGGGGGAAAAATACTGAATATACTGTGTAATCTATAGTAAAATATTTGGAATATACACAACAAAGAAATTTCATAAAAATTAAAAAATCAGATTACATATTAGCTACTAGAAATGGCCCCTAGCTTTTTTTTTTTTTTACTTAAATATCATTAGAAATAAAAAAGTAAGGCACTTCAATAATGCATGAGTAAAAATACAAATAAAATCGAAATATAAACACTGAACACTGCACATTTCTCTATAGTGGCTGCACAGGAGATACATTCTGCTGTCATACAATCTTGCTTCCAGGCAACAAACACATTTAGACAATTTCTCATAACAAATAATTTATGTGACTGGTGTTTGATGCAATGTAAATGTTTAAAAAATGAAGTTTACTCTCTAACAAATTCAAATCTTATTTATGATGATAGAACAAGAAGAAAAGAAAAGAAAAGCAAAGAAAATAAAAATAAAAATAAAAATGACCTTTTGAGGATTTAGGCAGCTTCAGCGGACACATAACAGTCTTCTCTAATGAAACGACCAGTCATTTTTAGAAAAAACAACAACAACAAAAAAAAAAAGAAACTTATATACTTTTAAACTACTAATGTTCGCTTTGGTCCAGCTTGGTGTAGTTCACGACCTCTTGTGTGAAATACAACCCTGTTCACTTGCATTAGATGGAGAAAAATCTTGGAATGTTTTCCTGGAAAACCTTAATTTCTCTTCGGCTAAAGAAACAAAGTCATATACATGGCCTGGAGGTGAGTAAATAGTGAGGAAACTTTCGTTTTTGGGTGTAGTACTCCCTTAACCCTTCATTGTCATCATGTTCTTGCAAAGGGAAGAATATGGGTTTGTTAACCAGAGGCAATGTGGTGCAATTAGGCAGTAGTCTATTCATACTTCAAATAGGGATTTGTACAAGTGCATATGACCTGTTTAATAAGAAAATATTGAACTGGATGTCCTGCATGAGTCAACAGTAATTAATGCACGGAGCCAGATGATTGAACCACTATGCACCCTGCTAAATTCCACCTTTCCACTTCACCAAGAAAATAATTAGGTCCGAAATAACCACACTTCAGCCAGAAAGCATATACATCCCCACAGCCCCTCTCAGCTTCATCTTCTGCAGTCAGTGAGTGATTGCATATTTAGCCTAGCTAAATGCGTGGGAATACGAGCATCCTAAGTAATTAGTTTGCACTGGTTATTTTGGCAGTCAGTTCTTTGACCCAAAGTCCAACCTTGACCCTAAACTAGAACATTCTCTCACTACTTAGTTACCAACCATTGAAGTCTAAAAACAACAAAAAGAGCCATTAAAGAACATTCATGCCAACAGGTAACAGTTTTAATCATCCGCAGAATAAAAAGTCACACGTGTCATTTATACATTGTATATATTTATAATGTGCCAGAAGAATAGAGCCATTTATTGCTTACATCATGGGGGAAAAATACTGAATATACTGTGTAATCTATAGTAAAATATTTGGAATATACACAACAAAGAAATTTCATAAAAATTAAAAAATCAGATTACATATTAGCTACTAGAAATGGCCCCTAGCTTTTTTTTTTTTTTACTTAAATATCATTAGAAATAAAAAAGTAAGGCACTTCAATAATGCATGAGTAAAAATACAAATAAAATCGAAATATAAACACTGAACACTGCACATTTCTCTATAGTGGCTGCACAGGAGATACATTCTGCTGTCATACAATCTTGCTTCCAGGCAACAAACACATTTAGACAATTTCTCATAACAAATAATTTATGTGACTGGTGTTTGATGCAATGTAAATGTTTAAAAAATGAAGTTTACTCTCTAACAAATTCAAATCTTATTTATGATGATAGAACAAGAAGAAAAGAAAAGAAAAGCAAAGAAAATAAAAATAAAAATAAAAATGACCTTTTGAGGATTTAGGCAGCTTCAGCGGACACATAACAGTCTTCTCTAATGAAAAAGTCAAAGTCATATACATGGCCTGGAGGTGAGTAAATAGTGAGGAAACTTTCGTTTTTGGGTGTAGTACTCCCTTAACCCTTCATTGTCATCATGTTCTTGCAAAGGGAAGAATATGGGTTTGTTAACCAGAGGCAATGTGGTGCAATTAGGCAGTAGTCTATTCATACTTCAAATAGGGATTTGTACAAGTGCATATGACCTGTTTAATAAGAAAATATTGAACTGGATGTCCTGCATGAGTCAACAGTAATTAATGCACGGAGCCAGATGATTGAACCACTATGCACCCTGCTAAATTCCACCTTTCCACTTCACCAAGAAAATAATTAGGTCCGAAATAACCACACTTCAGCCAGAAAGCATATACATCCCCACAGCCCCTCTCAGCTTCATCTTCTGCAGTCAGTGAGTGATTGCATATTTAGCCTAGCTAAATGCGTGGGAATACGAGCATCCTAAGTAATTAGTTTGCACTGGTTATTTTGGCAGTCCAGGTTTTGCTTAAGGGGGGGGTGACCTGCAGGACACAATTCCAAGAGTTTCACAGGTAGAAGGCTTTATTCAGCCTGCTTTATTGCTGCTTTTCTAAGATTTTTTTTTTTTTTATATAAATTAAAAGGCAGATATTTCTTTAAAAAATTAAACACCTTAAACCTGTTTAAGCTGGTTTTCTGGTCTTAATTAACCTCCCAAAATGGTTAAGCTGGTCATTTTAGTTGGGTTTTGGGCATGGCTACTTAAACCAGCCAAGAAAAGTATCCACAAGTAAACAATTATCCAATCCTATGAGGAGAAGGCAATCCCAAAATGCTCTGTAATAACCTTAGATGAAGATCCATTATCATACAAAAATTCATAATTAATAACTCTAAAGTAATATATATATATATATATATGTGTGTGTGTGTGTGTGTG
>NW_015557379.1:2549718-2577648 GCF_001515605.1 Sinocyclocheilus anshuiensis | reverse complement strand
TGTATATATATATATATATATGTGTGTGTGTGTGTGTATATATATATATATATATATATATATATACATGTATATTAATAATTAACTGGAAGGAAGAGGAATTTCTCTTTCTTTCTTTCTTTACAATATTTATTTATTTATTTATGAAATATAAACTAAATATGAATTTCTAGGTGACATTTCAATCTATGATGGAAAATCTATCTGGCTCAGTTTTAATTCTGCATCCTTACATTCAAATTCAGATTGCAATTCTGCACCCTGTTTGCTAACTCAACTGGAATTCCATTCAAATTCAGCCAATTCAATTGGAAATTAAAATGCATTCTCAGTTCAACTTTGAATGGCGTGTAACACTGTCAGCAGACAACGAAGCAGAGCCTGAATGTGTATTAACTGTCCATTTCTGTTATTCAGAATGTGTCCTGGTCTCAGGCTTCTAAAACAACATCTAGCATGACGGCATTAGGGAAGAGGATAAAATTACTGGTATTTCTCTAGTGCTTCGAGAAACCCAAGACTGTATCTTCTGCTCCACTCCAGGGCCAAAGGACTGTTTAATTATGCACTTCAATATCAAGCGTTTGATGCTATTCTCTCTGTGCAGTCAACAAACTCCAATCTGGGTTTTGAAAAGTTATCATTAAGGAATAAGCTGTCTGCAGAAGGGACTTATAAAAAGAAAAGATTACTAAGAGGCGGGTGCCTTTCTGACTGTTATACTGTAATTAACAGTTTTAAATGTGAAGAGAGAGGCCTTTGCTCATAATTAAAGTCAGACATGATACACTAAGCTCATCCTGAAGTCCCTCCGGGAGGAAGACAAGGGCTATTTCACTAACGAGCTATTGTAGTCTGATGAGCCTGTGAGGAGAGGGCAACACAGTGACTTTGTCAGCGCAGAAGGGGGATGTACTGCCCGGACATGAGATAAGGACCAATAAAATCTCTAAGGAAATATGATTATGCTATGTGTGAAATTGCTCCCCAAAACAGGCCTATCAAGAGAGGTCAGACTCTTCTTACATACCGAGGTCATACTGTTGTTAAATAACACTTGCTAGCTTTAATTCCATGCCCTCACACGAAGGCAACACATATTGCTTATGTAGCTGAAAGGTATCTGACAATATTCCTACATCCCATGATGCTTTGCGAGTGAATTATGTAACTTATAGCAAGCAATAAACAGCCGGCGATCATGAATAAGTTTGTTTTGCTCAGAAGAAATAAGCATTTATGACTGATTTCATTAAATGGCACATCACGCAAAGCACACAGGAGACTCGCCTGGCTAAACTAACAATGTGACACTCTAATAAACATAGCATATACATAATATTTCATACATAATTACATAAAACTTTTCAAAGGCAGGTTTCTGTATAAAACTGAGTGCAGTGCATTATGGGATTGCATTCTACATATAGAATAAATGCTGCTTGACTTTTGGAAAGGCCTTGGCATTGGGAACGCAGTTAGGATTCCTTATAATATTGTCTAAAGATGCAGCTCACTAAGTTTCGGAACAGATCAAAATAGTAGAATTATGCAAAATGCATTTTCCCCCCATATAAACCACATTTTATATTCAATTATATCAATTTATATTAATTTATATTGTTTTAATACATGCATGTTTATGTAGACACTTTCAAGTTAACTGCATTTCCTTTAACCCTTAACACAACACAATGCAATGATTAATTCAAAATATGGGTGTGAAAAATTAATATGTAAAATCCCTAAATATTTAGACAGTACAGTACATTGGGCCCTATTTTTTAACAGACTTTTCTTACAGTGCAAGCATCATAAAAAACATACTACTACTTATGCTAAAATCATGGACACGGATTTAGTCAATTTAAGAAACAGAACACGTCAATATGTTTTCTAAATGTAAATGTAGAAAATGCGTTGTTTTCTCAACAGCCTGATTGACTGAAAGCAAAATAAAACTTAACTAGAATATGGAAATGACTTACTGTACCGTCTGATCACACTGCAAAAATAATGTTCTTTCTGAGTGTTTTTGCCTTGCTTTCCACGTATTAATTTTATTGTTTTAAACAAACTCACTTCCCCTTCAGGAACTCGAGTTGCGTCGAAGTCGCTTTGGGATTATGATATGGCTTTATGTCAGTGTATTTCTCTACAAAAATGGTGTTTAAACAGTAAATGTGAGCTAAAAAACAACAACAACACTGAAGTCTGTTATGTTTATTATAAATCAACAGCTGAGACATATAAGTACCGTTTTTGCCAAACTTACATTAAAGAAAACGTTTCCCCAAAAATAAAAATTTGCTGAGAATTTACAAACCCTCGGGCCATTCAAGATGTAAATAAGTTTGTTTCTTCATTAAAACAGATCTGGAGAAATTTTGCACTACATCACTTGCTCACCAATGGATCCTCTGCAGTGAATTGGGTGCCGTCAGAATGAGAGTCCAAACAGCTTATAAAAGCAATGTACAAAGTAACAAAGTAATCCAAACCACTCTAGTCCATCAATTAACATCTCATGAAGTGTTTGTAAGAAACAAATCCATCATTAACATTTTTAAATTCAAATTGTTGCTTCTGGCTAAAGTGTGAGTCCATAATCCATAATAAGACTTCCAAAAGTCCATCCCCTGTTGTCCTATATTTATTAAAATATTTATTTAGAATGGTTTTGGACTATTTACATGTAAACAGTGCATATTTCTCTCCTGATTCAGACAAGATGACTTCTTCAATGGAAAAGCAATATTATGGATAGAGGACTCATATTTTAGCCAGAAACAACAGTTTTAAGCAAAAAAAAAAAAAAAGAAAAAAAGAAGCATCTTAATGATGGATCTGTTTCTTACAAACATACAGCGTTTCACTTCACAAGACATTAATTGACGGACTGAAGTTGTGTGGATTATTGTGATGTTTATCTGTGTTCTGCTCTTTGTGAGTTTGTATTGATACTGGGGCATGTGCTGAAAATAACTTTATTGTTGCCAACAGAGTCTCTTCAAACAGCAAAATAGGGAAATAAATAAATATTTCTGCAGCCAGTAGGGCAGATGTGCAGAGAGAAACTGTGCCCACTTACCCAGCTTTAACTAGCTCTGAGAGAAGAATCCTGGAATCACATCATGAACAGAATCTCTCCAGCTTTTCAAGATCCAGGGCAATGCCATTCTTGTCACGAGGATTTGTTCTGTTCTTAGAATGTGTCTGGAAGAGAAATGACAGCATAAACAAGGTTACAGTGAGCTCCAGTTCAACAGCCTGGATTTTACAATCTACTTCCCCTCTGCTGCATCTCCTTTTAATGAATTCCCATAAATGTACAGCTCTCTGTATCTGGATATCTGCATATAATAGCCTCCATAGCCCCGTCTTGAATCCTGCCAGGGATACTGTCAGTACTGTTGCAGGAGATAATTCAGACACACAAAACAACTATTTTGCACGGGCATGACAAGACAAGCAGCTGTGATTAATCAGTATGAGATGCCAGCAACAACAAACGCCTGGTATTCAGAACTGAGTCTGCTTAAAAAGAGAGAGAGGCAGACTTGCTGAGAGAGGATGAGAAACAAATGAGACCTTTGTTGATCTGAACCCAGAGGAGTCTTTTAATGACTTGAATTTGAATTTCTTATCAAGTCAGTCATCTGAAGTTAAACTAATGAAAAGTTGCAGCGTTGGACGTGGCGTGTGTCCTCGCTTTGCCTCTGATAAAAATTCCTGTTAGACACTTTAGCTTGAATGATAGGTTGACTTTTTAAATCACAGTTTCTATCAATGTCTTTGATTTACATTTATGAATATGGCAGATGGTTTTAATCCAAAGTGACTTGCACTGCATTCAAGGTGTACATTTTACACTTCCTGGGAATTGAACCTATGACCTTGGCATTGTTAACATAATGCTTGACTGTTTGTTATTGAATCATTTTAATATTAAAAATGCAGTAAAAATAGTACTTGTGAAATATACAATTTAAAAGGAATGTTTTCTATTTAAATCTATTTTAAAATGTAATTTATTTCTGTGATTGCAATCTAAATTTTCTGCATTATTGCTCCTGTCTTCAGTGTCACATGATCCTTCAGAAATCATTCTAATATGCTGATTTGCAGCTCAAAAAACATTTCTAATTATTATCTCTCTGATCTGCCTGTAAACACATAACTTAACATGGAGCCTGTAGCTCTGAAGACGTCAGTGCAATATCCATGTTTATAAAGGAATAGTTAACCTAAAAATCAACATTTTATCATCTTTAACTAATCTGTTTAACTCTGTTGATGCTCACTGTGGTTTTGAGAAAATGACTCAAAAAAAACAAAAAAAAAACAAAACAAAACAAAAAAAACCCTTCTCAAACTACAGTGGTTTGATGAACCTTTAGTACTACTGGTAAAATTGTTTATTTACTTTTTTTAAAGTTTGTTTTTAAAATATATTTTTTTATTCAAAAAAGCAAGCTTAAAGAATGTGATTAGGAATTTATTTGCATAAAATATTAAAACATTTTAGTATTACATAAAAAAAAAACATAAAAGTCCATAAAATAGAGTGAGAAGCATTACACTTATGCCGTGACTCCTGACCTGTTTCAGCAGCCAACCCCATTGTTTTCTCTTGAACTTAACTGGAGATGACACTTGCTCTTCCTTCCTTCCTCCTCATCACATCTCTATGTGTCTCGTCTTTTGTGAAGGGAAGGCCAGAACTAATTAACGTCTCTAAGAACAGAGTCTAGTGGTCTTCATCTTTAAAGGGCAGTGGAGAGCTGCAGGTCACAGCCTAACACAACCACAACGAAGAAATTCCTTAGAGAAACACCCTGCATTCAAACGACCCCTCAGCTTTAGGTTAAATGTAATTAATAGAATGGCCAGGAATGTATGTATGTGTGTGTGTGTGTGTGTGTGTGTGTGTGTATATATATATATACATATATACACACACATATATATATATATACATATATACACACACATATATATATATATACATATATACACACACATATATATATATATACATATATACACACACATATATATATATATACATATATACACACACATATACAAAAGGTTTCCATTTCAAACAAATGCTGTTCTTTTGAACTTTCTATTCATCAAAGAATCCTGAAAAAGAAAAAAAAAAAGCACAACTGTTTTTAACATTAATAATAGTAGGAAATGTTTCTTGAGTAGCAAATCAGCATATTACAATCATTTCTGAAGGATGAAGACTGGAGTAATGATGCTGAAAATTCAGCTTTGAATCACAGGACTAAATTATATTCAAATAGAAAACAGGTACTTTGAATTGTAATAATATTTCACAATATTACTGTTTTTAACAGCATTTCTGAACATATAAATGTGGCCTTGTTAATCATTAAAGAAAAAAATGTGTTAAAACACTTTTACACAAAAGTGGATTTAAAATATAAAATATTAATATTTATCTCAATGATACCTCAATACCATGTTGATGAGCTCATGTGACAGTACCACACTACTATTAGACAGCAAGATACACTCTAAAAAATGCTGGGTTAAACACAATCCAGTGTTGGGTAAAATATGGACAAACCCAGTTATTGGATTGTTTTGACCCAGCGGTTGGGTTACTTCCCAGAAGGTTTGGTTAAACATTTAACCCATCTGTTGGTTGAAAACAACCCAATTGCTGGGTTTGTCCATATTTTACCCAGCGCTGGATTGTATTTAACCCAACATTTTTTAAAGTGTAATTTAGCTCAAATTTGCTTGATAAAATTAAATATAAAGTGAATTTATTAAAAGTTAACTAAAAAAATTAAGCCAGCATATTAAATAAGACTAACAAATTTAGTTCAGACAGATGAAGGAAAGGAACTTTAAAAGGGTGGCTCTTGGCACAAACAAGCTGCACTCTAAAAAATGCTGGGTTAAATACAACCCAGTGCTGGGTAAAACAGGGACAGACCCAGCAATTGGGCTGTTTTGACCCAGCGGTTGGGTTAAATGTTTAACCCAACCTTCTGGGTAGTTCTCCATCTGTTGGTTGAAAACAACCCAATTGCTGGGTTTGTCCCTATTTTACCCAGCATTTTTTAGAGTGTGGAATAATTATCAGATGTTTTGCAGCATATCAAAAGTAAGGCAACTCAATACTATAAGGTTCCTAAAAAGATGGCGTGAGCGCAGCGCTCATTGCCTTATGTTCTCTTTTGGCCTCTCTTACTAACCAAGGCTGGAAACAATTAGCCGTTAACACATCGACCGCTTAACATTAATTGACTGGGTCTGAGATGGGCTGAGTGCTTCTTGATTAGTTTTTAAATGCTTGGATGATATTAGACCACATGTTCAGGAGAATCATACCGATTTAAACACACGGTCATTACTTTGCCTGCTTTTTCCCAAATAAATACAATAAAATGATTAATTGTGGGTCTTTTCTCACCATGGTCAGTGTTGTGCCGGTGGAACGCTTATAAAAAGACAGATTTTCCATTGCGTGAGTGGAACCAAAGGGTATTTCTCACCAAATTCTTAAGACTTTAAAGGTGGTCGATCCATCAGAGCAAGCCGGCCTGCTTTTAACCTTGTTACATTGCATGACCTGAGACAGCCTATAATTGAAAACAAGCGAAAAAAGTTTGTCATCACAAATACATTTTGACACAGAGCACCACAGGTTGAGAAAACCGCATTTTAACACCCAAAGCCTGAGATTGTGTTCTTTTGGTGGTGCCTTAAATGGATCAGCATGACCCAGGAACAAGATAAAATTATGTAGACGACCCCTCTCAGAGGAGTACAGGTGGCACAACACAGAAAACCGGTGGTCTGCTACATTTCAATAATATGCATTACTGGTCAAAAGTTCGGAATAATTTCTATGTAATATGTAATAATTTGGAATAATGATTTTTAATGCTTTTGAAAGAAGTCTTTTAAGGCTGCACTAAAAATAAAATAAAAACAGTAATATTATGTAATAATATTAGAATTTAAATTATTTTAAAATAGAATTTATTCATGTGATGTAAAGCTGAATTTTCAGCATCATTACTCCAGTCTTCAGTGTCACATGATCCTTCAGAAATCATTCTAAGATGTTGATAACAGTTCATTTAAAAAAGAAAAAAAAATATATATGTATATATATAAAGAACAGTATTTATGTGAAATAGAAAACTTTGTAACATTATAAATGTCATTGCTATCACTTTTGGGCAATTTAATGGTTCCTTGCTGAATAAAAAAATAATTTATTTATTTTTATATTACTTACCCCAGACTTTTGAATGATAGTCTATCACAGTTTCCACAACAATATTATGCAACAAAAATCATAGTTATTCCAAACTTTTGACTGGCATTTACAGAAGAGTGGGGTCAAAACATCTTAAACCTGGAAATAGTAGTTTGAATAATTGAACCAAAGATGATATGGCATAAATGAAGGAGTAATATTTCATGATTTTCCAGTAAAAAAGTCTCTCAAATAGTGCTGGATCTGGTTTTGCACAAACTTGGAGTTTATTTCAGCTCAGCTTGGTTACGCAGTGTGTCACTTATATCATCAACGCCACATATAAACCCACAATATCAATAAACACGTAATGTCCACAGTATGTTGAATGTGTGTATACAGCAGGGAAGCAGCAGGATAAATCAAATAAACTAGATGGGTCTAATCCTACTATTACCAGATCGGCAGTGACCTTGTTCACAGATGGAGGCCTGTGTATTCACTGTCTGTGCTTGTTCTCTTTCCAGGAAACAATCTGTGGTGACGTTGCCAACAGCCAGTGACAAAGTGGGCTATCATGCCCGGTGGGCTTCTACGCTCGTTTGGAAATCTCTGTCTCTGTGTGCATTTCCCTTTCCGGTGAAGGAAGCAGATGCTTGGACACATAATGATCATGCTATGACAAGCGTGTCTCTATAATGATGCAGGCCAGAAGAATGAGGACAGTGTCCTGTCTGGCTCTGTACAACTAAATAGATCACATATAATTCATATACAGTTTATACTACAATATTTTACACATGTACTCACCATTTTAGTAACAATTTAGTAAAAAGTCCAACTTCGAATGAAAAGTTCTACTAACCAATGTAAAAAAGTAGCCTGAACAAATAATTTTTAGTAGGAGAAGTCAATTAAATTTTTTGTGTGGACTGAAAAAAATAGGCTACTCTAAACATGTCGCTAGCAAAAGTTGTTTACCTTACTTAGATACTGAAGTATTTGTTCACAACATATCCACATTTCCCAAGTTTTCAAATTGAGTCATCTGAGCAAACAGTTTTGCACTGAACAATATTGCACAAGTTTATATATATATATATATTCTTTTTTTGCAAGCTTGAAGGAAAAAAAAAACATATAATTTAATAATTTTGAAGAGATTGGAAAAGTGTAGCACCAGACACAAGCCCAACTCCAATGGAGTACATCAAACTTAAAAAAAAATAAAAATATATTTTATAATTTGATCTTTTTATAATGTTACAAATTACAAAAGATTAAAAAAAAGCTGTTCTTTTGAACTTTCTATTTATCAAAGAATCCTGAATCATTTTCCACAAAAATATTAAACTGCATATAAAACTGTTTTCAACATTGATAATAGGAAATGTTTCTTGAGCAGCAAATCAGTATCTACTTAGATACTCAAGTATGTGTTCACAACATATCCAAATGGTGTCCCAACTTTTCAAATTGAGTCATCTGAACAAACAATTTTACACTGAACAATATTGCACAAGTTCCCAGCATGCATTGCAGCTTGAAATCATTTTATGTTAATAAATTATTATTGAAATATTATCAGTTTTAAATTTTGCAGGCTTAATTTATGCTGCTGTTGTCACTGTCAGTTAGCTGTCATGTGGATCAGAGTTCATATTTTTACTGATTTAAAATTTGTTGATCCTCACTGTGGTTGAGAATCGTGTGCTGAGGTACTTACTGTATGTGCATCTCATTGCAACTTGTTTAATACATTTTTCTGTCAGCCTAAATGTTTACCTTTAGTTTTAAGAGGCAAATACCCATATTATGCGGAAGGCTTTGAAAATAAACATAAATCTAAAACAAAGAGGATTGTTAAAAAAAGATTAGCATTGCTAAATGCTAAAAAAATATTTGGTGGCTCTGACAGAGCTTTTAACACTCAGTAGACTGACTTTTATTCATTAGATGAACTAAAGTTTTTAAGTTGTCGGTTGCTAGTTAAGTTAACAAGTTGAGTGCGATAGGTTGCCTTATTTTTTTGAGTTAGGTCAACTTTTTTTTTTTACAGTGTACTTTCTTTTGTGGAAGGACATACAGAGTCATGTTCCATATATCAAAATAGGATTTACACCGCTATAAGCTAATAAGCTAAAAAAGCTGAATAAAATTAGTTATATGACTATATTCTAAATCTCCTGAAGCCATACGGTACCTATATGAAGGATCATGTGACGCTGAAGACTGGAGTAATGATGCTGAAAATTCAGCTTTACATCACAGGGATAAATTACATTTTAAAGTATATTACAATAGAAAACAGGTATTTTAAATTGTAATATTACTTCACAATATTATTTTTAACAGCATTTCTGAACATATTGTATAATATTTTTATATTTTCAGCATAATTTCTCCAGTCTTCAGTGTCACATGACCCTCCAATAATCATTCTATATGTTGATTTGCTGCCTCAAATACGTTATTATTATCAATGTTGAAAACTGGATTCTTAGAACAGAAAGTTCAAAAGAACTCAATTTATTTAAAAATATTTTGTAACATTTTAAATGCCTTTGCTGCCTTTACATAATTTAACATTCTTGCTGAATAACTTATTTTTCTTTCCTAAAAAAAAAAAAAAAAGACTTAAGAACTGTCACACAGCTGTGCTCTAAGGAGGCGCACGACGCAGGAGTAATCCAATAACAGTCTTTTATTATAATCCACAACGCAAACAAGGAATCGAGGAGCTGGGGTAGCACAACATGTAGACCAAAATAATAACCGACCAGGACAGAACAGAAATGGAAAGAATTTATACAAACGCAAGAGAGAGACTAATGACATAATAGAATGAACACAGGTGAACAGAATGAACGAATCAGGGCAACCAAGGAAAACTAGATCACGGGGAGCGAAGCAAAACACAATGGAAACACAGAACAGGCAGACATATTACAGAAAAAGACAAAACTAAAGTTCATAACCCTGACAAGAACATGACACATTTTTATTTCTTTCCTACTATTCCTTTTAGTACCATAGAAATAAGGTTTGTAGATGTGCATCAGTATTCTGGACAGTTTCTGAAAGGAAAATGGGACAAATAATGATTATTCAGAACCGAAACCAGAATGAGAAGACTTAAAAAATGATAGCATGATGCATACAGATTAACTAACCTTTAAGATTTAGGTTATCAGGCTCACACAACCTTCACAGCTGACTTTGTTCATTTGTTCACTGTGAACAAAAATGCTAATGTTTTTTTTTTTTATTACAATGAACTCAACACATTAATAATAGTGTGATATGTTTGTTTCTTCTGCCTCCAGCGACCCATGTGATGTAGTAATTGAGCAATTGACAAGGACCTAGTGGACAGTTGCCATGGCAAAAGAAAGCAAAAACTAAAAATAAGCATGACCAACACAGCAAACAAGGCTTTCCCTGCTCGTTTATCTATCCACAGGTCAATACAATAATGACACCAGCAAACACCACGGTCGACAATCTCATCACTCACTCCAAACCTCAGAGAGAAACAGAACATTGAGAGGTGCAATTACCCAGCACTCCGTCTCAATAGGGCATCGCCACTTCACTGGACCACACTCCAAATAGAATAAACATTTGATTTGTTTGTTGAACATGACTCTAGTGGTCCTCGCTGTTAAATGGAGCAGTCTGAACGACCTATGAGACACTGAGGCCAATTTTCCCAGCCTCAGCCTTCAGATCGGACAACAGATCGGTTTTCTCCTGATTGGTTGGCATTCAGAGAGATGGAACCCTGGGTTTATTGGGCTGCATTCTGTGAATACCCGATCCCATGTGATAGTTTTGTACAATAAGGAACATTGTGTTGTCTCTCCTGAATCCCTATACTGGTTTATACTCTTCTGAGCAACTGAACTTGAAATAAACATGAAACACGTGTGACTGTTGTCATCTGTGAATCTGGCCAATCGTGAAACAGCCGTGTCATCATCAGAGCTTGTGCTGCCGCTCTGGTTGTGCAAAATGAGTCAGTCGGCTGCTCTCAAAACACTTTTGTTGTATCTTGATGCCATATGTCACTGTGATATGGTGTTGGCGCAGTCTCCCCTGTTGAAAAACCGACTCATGACCAACTAACGACCAGCTTAAACCAGCACAAACCAATACTTCACTGGACCACACTCCAAACAGAATAAACATTTGATTTGTTTGTTGAACATGACTCTAGTGGTCCTCGCTGTTAAATGGAGCAGTCTGAACGACCTATGAGACACTGAGGCCAATTTTCCCAGCCTCAGCCTTCAGATCGGACAACAGATCGGTTTTCTCCTGATTGGTTGGCATTCAGAGAGATGGAACCCTGGGTTTATTGGGCTGCATTCTGTGAATACACAGAACATGTCAGACACAACATGTCACGAAAATAGATGGGCTTTCCACTTCCTTATTAAAAGGAATAAAGGGATGAGGTTTAGAGTTCACACAGATTAAATGCTGCCATTATTTACTCACCCTCTTGTCGTTCCAAACCCGTCTGCAGTTATTGTTTTCCTGTTGGAAAAAAAAGAGAATTTTTTAAGAAACTCTTTTCCAATAACAGTTCATAGTGGTTATGTCTGTCAAAGACAAGAAACCCAAAAACAATTTGCAACCACCCAGATCAGTCTAGTCCATATATATATATATATATATATATATATATATATACCGATCCCATGTGATAGTTTTGTACAATAAGGAACATTGTGTTGTCTCTCCTGAATCCCTATACTGGTTTATACTCTTCTGAGCAACTGAACTTGAAATAAACATGAAACACGTGTGACTGTTGTCATCTGTGAATCTGGCCAATCGTGAAACAGCCGTGTCATCATCAGAGCTTGTGCTGCCGCTCTGGTTGTGCAAAATGAGTCAGTCGGCTGCTCTCAAAACACTTTTGTTGTATCTTGATGCCATATGTCACTGTGATATGGTGTTGGCGCAGTCTCCCCTGTTGAAAAACCGACTCATGACCAACTAACGACCAGCTTAAACCAGCACAAACCAATTACCATGCTTCAAAACATACCTAACCAGCATATGCTGTTTTTTTCAACAGGGTCAAGTTGGAAAAAAAATTCAAACAGGCATGCACTGCTTCAAGTCAGAGACTGATTGGTCTGCGCAGTGCCACATCAAGTCGAACACACCTATTATATCGACAGTGATGTCATGGCAATAAATCAAATTGCTTTATGGGAGCCATGTGACATGTCAAGTTAAATATATGAGATTTCCAGTGAAGAATGACTGAAATTTCGCTCTTTTCCTCACATAAAGCCACCATATGACTTCCAACTCCTTGTATAAAAAGTACTATGGAAAGATTCCTAAAAGTTAACAATTAAATAATACAAAATATGTAAATAAAAACAGCATACATCACAATGACAACGAGTGAGTTAATAATGGCACAATGTCCATTTTTGGATGAACCGTTCCTTTAAGATACTAGTGTCCAGGAGAAGTTCTGCACTAGTTAGCTTGACCCAGCCTCAAACTCTTCTGTATTCAGTGCTGGCGATACGGCCCGCAGTATGAGACTTACTCGCTTGAGTAGCAGGCCATTTTTTTCTAGTGCCAATTAAAATGAAATAGTAGCACTGGACAGTCCTCCACACTTGTGTTCCGTCTCCCCTTCCACCTTTTTATTGTTTCCCGGCACTCTCATTTATTGAGCAGATTAATAAATGGAGAAGGAAGAGTGACTTTCTGGTTTCTAATGTGCAAACTCCTCATTTGTGTAATTGTGTCATGCTTGCATTAGGGCTTCAGGTGCCTAATTGCTCTGCTTTAATATTGCAGCAGGCACTTGTTTCCTCACAGCGACGGCCGCTAGTTCTATCGACTGACCTCAGGAATGAAGAAGAAACAGAAAGACACTGAAAAAGAAACTTTCAAAGCCCAGGAGTATAAATATAGAGAAATGACAAGTAGAGTCTTGTTCAATTTGTCAACTAGGAGCTTCTAAGAGTGAGTCCTTTTTTTCTAGTGATACTTTACTACTGAGACAACAATGCAATGCTCGTGCAATTCCAAGTACATATCACTCTTATCAGTGCACCGCTGAGAGGATATGGGCAATAAAGTCAAGGGTGGTCACGGTGGAGTGCAGACCAGCGCGCTGAGGATTCATCAGAAGGCTTCGGCAAAAATGAGCTGCTGCCTGACTCTCTGTGAGCAAAATAACGAAGCAGTCAAGTGTTTCCTCGAAAATTGAGTGCTGAGAGAGCAAGTATATATCAGTTTATCAGAAGGCTAATGAAGCTAATACATGCTCCATTATTAAGACTGTGTGACCTGAGGGGCTTTTGTAAAACAAACTGAGACGGCATGAACGAAGAGGATTAATTATAATCATAATTTAAGAATAATTAACATAAATGACTCAATCTGCAAAAAACTTCCACAAAAATGTTTCGCTGCTCTCACTACTAGACCTACACCTGTTGCCTAGCAAATTAATTCAAAATTGTCAGCAGGTGTCTGGCAGAAAATATCACCACTCAGTTTTTTTTTTAATCAGTTTTTTCAGTTTTTTTATATCAATCCATGTTGATATCATCATCATCAAGGTAATCAGGAGTTGATAAATGCACATACTGTCACTAAAAACCATTGAATTAATTCATTAAAAAAAGGTGTAGGAGTTACTTTGAAACATTTAATTCAGATTTTTTTTTTTTTAATTACAAAGAAACAACAAATAACACATTGGAATAAACATGACATTTTTTAGTAGAAAGACAAAATAAAATAAAAATGACCCAATAATCAGTTTTATTTTATTTTTTTTAATTAAATATAAATACAATTAAGTCAAAATCATAAAATACAAACTAAGGGTACACTGTAAAAAAAAAATCTGTGACATTTACGGTAAAATACCGGCAGCTGTGGTTGCCAGAACTTCACCGTAAAAAATATGGTAGCAACATTTTAGGTTTTACAGACTTAACTTAAATTCACAATAAAATACCGTATTTCATTAACTGATGTAATTTTAATAAACCAACATATTGAAGTGTTAATATCTGTTTTGAACCACTGTAATGCACTGATGGTAACTGGAAACTGGAAATTGGTGGTGATGAGAAAGTCACATGATGAACCAAAGTTCATCACAAACAGCTTTTCTACAAGCTGAGGGCAATATTTATATATAGAAGGTGCACAGTGTCATTCACACAAACACTAAACCCCATCATGGTGACACACATGATACTAAAATAATGCAATAAACATTAATTTAACAACATTAGATGTAAGATTAAACACTAAAAAAAAAAAATAAGAAGAAATGTTACAAAAACATCAAATATGAAGTGTCATGCAGGGAATTCTGGGAGTGTCAATTTACGGTTTTTCACTGTAAATTATACCATGACTTTTTCTTTTTCACTTCCAAAAGCCGTATTTTACTGTAAAATTACATTAAATGTAATTACATTTATTCACCGAATATAGTATGGAAACTTACTGTTAACCAGTTAACAGGTTTTTACTCTAGCATTTTTACAGTCTTTTACTGTTAAAATCACAATCATTTTTTACAGTGTAGGTTTACACAACAACACTAAACAAAACTAAAAAGTTTTTCATTTGCATTTTTTGTAAAGGTTCTATGTACAAATGGTAACATTGTCGAAATGATCACCGTTCACACACATCTGTGCAAAACAACTCAAAGTGCTGTATTATGCATGCCACGCCAGTAGTTGCCGATGTCACTTTGTAAATTAACATTACACATCTCTGCACATACACATTCCTATAGACTGAATATGTAATATGCATGTGCATGACACCGTTTTCACAAATTTGTTTTTGTAGTTTACACAGAGATGATAATGACATTGTTTTCAAAAACTTGCACTTTAAAACCCATTTTCAAACGTTTGCATTTTCAGGCCCCCAAAACACTGTTGTTGTGTAAATGAATGAAATGAAAAACGAAAAAAAAAAAATAATAATTCATTTTTAGCTGAAAACAGCATCATGTAAACAACCCCTTAATCAGAACACAATCTTGCTAATATCACTAATATCAAATATTAAAATGTAGAACTCACATTTACTATATAGGATATTTGCTTAAGGATTTGTCTAGGCCATAAATGCCATGTGACTGATTACTCTACTGTGTTTAAAAAACAAACACCTATTTCACATTGTGATGCTTGTTATCCAAATAATGGTGTACTACTGACCAGCAGAGGTTAAATGGTTAATGCTAACTAGCCAATCTCTGAGCTCATGGATATAGCAGGCCTGTCACCTGACACTTCATTATCACATGACATCATGCACCTGCCATGTGTGGAGTGAAGGTGAGTGTTTGGTTCAACAGAGGTACATGGGCATTCATTTCCAGCGCATTCAATTCGGACTGCTAGCATACAACTCGGGAAGATTATTATTTCTTTTCCCCTGACACTATAGCAGACCAGTGTGCAAAATATGTGTAATAGGGAATATTTCTCCCGTGGATAGTTTCTCTCTGGCTCAACTTGGTTTTCAGCATATCTGAGAAGACAGTATTCACAAGAAAGATCTTAAAAAAAAAAAAACAACTTCTGAGTACGTCAATCATAGTCTGTGGAATGCTGGTGCTTTTAATCTCAGTCAGTGCTCTGCTGGTCAGCGGTCAAGCTGTTGAAGGAGAGGAGTGTGTTTTGTTGTTTCGTTTCCTCATTAGCAGGCCGAGCTGTGATTGTGAAAGAACGGAGTCTGGCTGCAGAATGGAAGATTCACTCAGACAGAGACAAAAGGGTCTGCCAGTGTTTGATCTTATTGATTTATTTCACAAGGATCAGAGTTTCTGTATAATACAACAATGACTGAATGTAAACACGCACACTCGGGGAATGCAAACACGTGCAAGGAAACTGAGAACAAACAAATGCATTCTTAAAAATATTTCAAGGTGTTTTCAGGTGAATGTCTATGGACAGCATCTGTGGCATGTTGATTACTACATACTAATTTCAACCATGCTGCACATGTGACCCTGGACCACAAAATCAGTCACTAGTGTCAATTTTTTGTAATTGAGATTTATACATAATCTGAAATCTAAATAAATAAGCTTTCAATTGATGTATGGTTTGTTTGGATAGGACAATATTTGGCCGTGATACAACTATTTGAAAATCTGGAATCTGAGGGTGCAAAAAAAAAATCTAAATATTGAGAAAATTACCTTTTAAAGTTGATCAAATTAAGTTCTTAGCAATGCATATTACTGATTAAAAATTAAGTTTTTATATATTTACGGTAGGAAATGTACAAAATATCTTCATGGAACATGATTTTTACTTAATATTGTAATGATTTTTGGCATAAAAGAAACATTTATAATTTTGACCCATATAATATATTGCTGGCAATTGCTACAAATATACCCATGCTACTTAAGAGTGGTTTTGTGGTCCAAGGTTACATATAGCCATAACATTTTAGGGCTTCGCAATCTTGATCTGCATTCGTGTCTGTTGCAAATGCAAAGTTATCTATATCGATATTTGGATGGAACAGGATTAGGCCAAGACTTCCCCCAAAAAATGAAAATTCTGTTTACTGAAAAACTATTTACTCACCCTCAAGTTGTTCCAAACCTAAGAATTTCTTTATTCTGTTGACCATAAAAATACAGCGGGTAAAATAAGTATTGAACACGTCACAATTTTTCTCAGTAAATATATTTCTAAAGGTGCTGTTGACATGAAATTTTCACCGGATGTCGGTAACAATCCAAGTAATCCATCCACAAAACGATAGCAAAATAAATATGTTCAGAAATTAAGTTCTGTGTAATAAAGTGGAATGACACAGGGGAAAAGTATTGAACACATGAAGAAAGGGAGGTGCAAAAAGGCATGGAAAGCCAAGACACCAGCTGAAATCTATCAGTAATTAGGAAGCAATCCTGCCCCTTGTCAGTGGAAATTAATATTAGTTGGTTCAGTCCCAACTGATGGCCTATGAAAAGGTCTCATGACCAACGTGTCACATAACAAACATTTCATGATGGGTAAAAGCAAAGAGCTCTCTCAAGGCCTTCACAACCTTATTACTGCAAAACTGATGGCATTGGTTACAGAAGGATTTCTACTTCTGAATGTTCCAGTGAGCACTGTTGGGGCCATAATCCGGAAGTGGAAAGAACATAATTTCACCATAAACCGGCCACGACCAGGTGCTCCTCGCAGGATTTCTGACAGAGCAGTGAAAATAATTATCAGAAGAGTTGTCCAAGAGCCAAGGATCACTTGTGGAGAGCTTCAGAAAGACCTGGAATTAGCATGTACAATTGTTTCAAAGAAAACAATAAGTAATGCACTCAACCGCTGTGGCCTGTATGCACGTTCACCATGCAAGGCTCTATTGCTGAAGAAAAAGCATGCTGAAGCTCGTTTAAAGTTTGCTGCACAACATTTAGACAAGCCTGTGAAATACTGGGAGAATATAGTCTGGTCAGATGAGACAGAAATTGTACTCTTTGGATGCCATAATACACACCATGTTTGGAGGTCAAATGGCACTGCACATCACCACAAAACATCATGGTGTAGCACTGGCAAAATTCATATAATATAATTAAAGGAAAAATTAATGAAAAAATTTACCGAGACATTCTTGATATAAAATCTGCTGCCATCTATCAGGATGATGAAAATGCAATGAGGGTGGACATTTCAGCGAGACTATGATCCCAAACACACAGCCAAGGAAACTCTCAATTGGTTTCAGAGAAAGTAAAGCTGCTAGAATGACCCAGCCAATCACCTGACTTGAATTCAATAGAAAATCTATGGAAAGAACTAAAGATCAGAGTTCATAGAAGAGACCCATGGAACCTTCAAGATTTGAAGACTATTTGTGTGGAAGAATGGGCCAAAATCACACCTGAGCAATGCATGCGACTAGTTTCTCCATACAGGAGGTGTCTTGAAGCTGTCATTACCAACAAAGGCTTTTGTACGAAGTATTAAATAACTTTCAGTAAGCGTGTTTAACACTTTTTCCCTGGGTTATTCCGTTATATTACACAGAACTTAATTTCTGAACTTATTTGTATTGTTTTCTTTGTATGCATGGATTACTTGGGTTGTTACCGACATCTGGTGAAAATGTCATGTCATCAGCACCTTTAGAAATATATTTACTGAGAAAAATAGTGACGTGTTCAATACTTATTTTATATTTTGATATTTTGAGGAATGTGTGTAACCAAACAGTTGCTGGTCCCCATTGACTTCATAGTTCAGTTCAGTTCAGTTCAGTTCAGTTCAATTTTATTTATATAGCACATTTAAAAACAACCATGGTTGACCAAAGTGCTTAACAATGACTGGAAAAAACTCACACACAAACAAGACAAATACAGTAAAAACATCACAATGTATCAGCTCAGCTCGAAGTAAAAGCCAAGGAATACAGGTGTGTTTTAAGTAACGACTTAAAAATTCCAACAGTCTGAGCTGTTCTTATGTGTACAGGTAAACTATTCCACAAATTAGGTGCCACCACTTGAAAAGCTCGGTCACCTTTATTTTTTAACCTGGCTCTCGGAACATCGAGGAGTACCTGATTGGACGACCTCAGTGCTTTAACAGGAGTGTGGGCATATAAAAGCTCTGATAAATAAGCAGGCACCAACCCATTTAAAATCTTAAAAACAAACAATAAAATCTTGAAATCAATCCTGAAGCGGACAGGAAGCCAGTATAGTGAAGCTAAGACTGGAGTAATGTGCTCATACTTTTTAGTCCCAGTTAGAAGCAGAGCTGCTGCATTTTGGACTAACTGTAAGCGTTGAAGAGATTACTGATCCAAACCAACATATAAAGCATTACAGTAGTCTAGTCTAGACATTATAAAAGCATTAATTACACTTTCAAACTCCTTACGCGGCAGGTAGGGCTTGACTTTATCCAACAGTCTCAGTTGAAAGAAACTGGCGTTTACAACAGAACTAATCTGTTTTTCAAATTTAAAAGCACCGTCAAAAATCACACCAAGATTCTTGGTAAATGGACGAACATACAAACCTAAATTACCAAGTGCATCTACACAAGCACTCAAATCCCCAGGGCAACCAAACACAACAATCTGATTTTTAATCTTATCTTATTTTCATTAAGACAAAGAAAGTTCTGATCCAGCCATAGTTTTAAATCTCTCAGACAATTAAGTAATGACAGAAATTAAGCTTTGTCATTTGTTTTGACAGGCAAATAAATTTGTACATCATCCGCATAACTGTGAAAGGAAATATTGTGTTTTATAAAAATATACCCTAACAGCATATACAAAGAAAACAACATAGGGCCCAATATTGACCCTTGGGGGATGCCACAAAAAAAGAGAGCAGAAAATTCACCAAGGTGAACAGAAAAACTTCTGTCTGTCAAATACGATTGAAACCATTTAAGGGCTATGCCCTTAATGCCGACACACTGTTCTAGTCTAGATAAAATAATTGAGTTGTTGACTGTATCAAAGGGCACAGTTAAATCCAAAAGGACTAAAACAGCAGAGTTACCAGAGTGCACAGCTAAAAGAAACTCTTAAAAGAGCAGTTTCAGTACTGTGACGGGGCTTAAAACCAGACTGAAATTTTTCATAAATACTAAATTCATCTAGAAATGATTGAAGTTGATTAAAAACAACTCTCTCCAAGACTTTCGATAAAAAGGGGAGTTTAGTATAGGTCTAAAATTAGACCAAATTGAAGGATCCAATTATTTTTTAGAAGCGGTTACACAATGGCATGTTTAAAAACAGCTGGTACACACCCTGAGCTGAGAGATGTATTAACCAAAGATACAGTGAAAAATAGTATGGAATACTACGTAATTCCAGTTTTGGTTACTCACATTCCTCAAAATATATACTTTTGTATTCAGCAGAAGAAAGAAACTACAGGTTTGGAACAACTTAAGGGTGAGTAAATGATGATAGAATTTAAATTTTTTGGGCAAACTATCCTTAAATCAGATTTGCCTCAGAACAGTGCACATGCATGAATAATGCACATTTTTGGATGAATCTCTACTCCATTTATCGTTTCTATATAGCAAATATGCCTTTCATGATTTATAAAACGCAGCAATGAATTTCACTCCATGCACATTTTCATATATAAAGTTCACACTAGTCATATTAGTGACTGGTCTAGTCACTGCATTAAAATGTTTGATTTTTTCATCAAAATGTCCGTATTCTTTCTCGTTCTTTCTTAGAAACTGTCAACAAAGTGTTATTTTATCTTCATCATTATTAATCTTTCTTGTTGTGTTTCTGAGTTTTCATTTATTACGTGCTTAATTTGTCATTCCAATGACTGCACATTTGTTAAGATTATCTATTTTTTTCTCCTCCATATTTCTCAGTAGGGAATAATATTCCTTTTAGAAAGCAGTGATACCGATACAGATCTCACGGCTCTGCTGTTTTTCTTTGCCTGTTACGATGATAACGGGAGCACGCGTGACGTCTCTGGGTCTCTTAGCCCTCAGGTGAAGTGACATGCTGGTAAACACCTGGTGGGGCTGATGTGATCAGCGTGCATGTGACGCTCGGCTCATTGGCCTGTAGATAATGGGAATACGCAAAGGTGTAAATGAGCTCCGTGCTCGGCTGACAGGGTCTTTATGGATGGTCGCTCGCTATCGCACGTCTAAGAGGCAGATCCATTTCTGACGGCCATTAGAGTGTCACCCTGGCACAGGCCCGATGACGCTTTGCGAAGATCCAATTTAACACGCCACGCCCGTTCACGTCCCAATAACATCAGCTCTCATCCTGTGGGTGGCCGTCATAAGCAGATATCATTGTGCTTATCAGGATGAGACGGGTCTAGAATATGTGAGGTGAGTTTTTGTAGCTTTTCTTTGGTGATGGAGGCCCGGAAGGGCTGAATTTCAGTTAGATCATGCTGCTGCTTCATATGACAGTGGTGCAATTTGAACAATTTAGAAGTTAAATTCAATGTGAAATCAAAATTGACCCTATTTTTGTAATAACACTCACTTTTCAAAATCCAATCAAGTCCTACAGTACTATTACTCTGCTGAATATCCGGAAAAACATCATGGTACGAAAGTAAAATGACGTGACTTTAACCTGGAAGGATAATGTTCTTTTGTGCAAATTAATCCATCACTTTTCAGATACTTTTTTTTTATCTGGTAATGCAAACAATCAGGTCACTGTGCACTGGTGCAAAAAGATTAAATTGATGAATAAATCCCGAAGACGTGATTTTGAGCACAACTGGAAGTGAAATTTGATGCATATAGCCATTAGATACTTTTAAAGACTTGTTGTATCCTTGCCATCTTACAAAGGCTGCACAAACAAATTAGAAAATGATGTCATTTGTCATCTTGACTCGGTCTCATTCCCCCTCTTTCTCTCCTTTTCTTTCTCTTACGTGTCTGTTAATAATATTAGCAGGTGGTAGCATCTGTAATATGATAAAGATGACTCAGAGCTGTCATCTCTGCTGGGGGAAAGATGTCATTTAGCAGTGACAATCACATGTGTGCAGGCCTGTGTTTTTAGTATGAACAGCAGAGCTTATGAGAGCAACCCTTTCACATGGTGATTGGTGTAAGATAAGGGAAGATGCGATTTTAAATGTAATCACAAATTGCCTGTTTACAGATATCGCCCTATATGTTATGTATCACTCTTGGTGCATTTTAAATAGTTAAAGGGGTCATATGATGCGATTTAAATTTTCCGGCCAATCACAACGCATTGGATAGCTGGCCAATCGCAGCACACCTCGCTTTTTCAGACCGATGAGCTTTGTAAAAATCGACGCGTTTCAAAAAGGTGGGGCATAGAGGAGAAACAATAATGTATAGTATGTGGAAAATAATGTGTTTTTTGAACTTTAAACCGCATAAACACATTTCATTACACCAAATACACAAAATAATGTTCTTTTTAGCAGCATCATATGACCCCTTTAACATACAGTATAGTGTTATCACATTAGTTGAAGTGGTGTAATCTGCTTTGTATCCACAAGAATATGTACATAAATGTGGGCACATGTTACATAGAGACCCATTTATGGCATGCTTCAGTGAGAGGCTCTGGTAGATACCTGTATTATTGCAATTTTGGGTCCTGCCCACTTGGTCTACGAGAGCATCTTTTTTGCATCGAAAATTGCAAGTGATTGTTTATTGAACATTGAGTTTTCAATATATTTTAATTTCAACATTATTTAATTAAAAAACAGGCAGAACAAATAGGAAAAACACAACTAATTGCTATTATTATTATTATTATTATTATTATTATTATGCTGTAGCATTTGGCACATGGTCAATTAGCAATTAGTCATCTAAAGTATTGGTTTCTATATATCTCCGGTTGCTTCTGATGAAAAGTTAGTTCTTTGACATGCAGTCAGTTTCGGCAGGACTCATTGTGACATCAGAGCTTGTAACCGTGGTGACAGCCCCGCGATCACTCTGAGGAGAGGAAGTGAGGGCTGACATGCTGTTCGGAGCACGCTCAGTGTTGAGCGCTGAATGTGGAAAAAGCACATGCATATTTTATAGATGTCAGCACTTATTTAGGATCAGATTAAGAAGGGAAAGACATATTGGAGGATGAGGACGGAAGGGAACGTTGAGTAGGAGACGCTGGAACTACTGTGTAACTAGATTTTTACATTTTCTGAAGAAAATATAAGTGGTGCTTGCTTGTGTAAAACTCACCATGAGGCTAAGGTTTTCTGAGTGGTTCTTAGAGTGATCTATGTGGTTGCTAGGGTGTTCTGGATGGTTGCTAGGTGGCTGATAATCGCAAATCTTTATAAAATCTCTTTTAAAACTGATAGCACCTCGTTTCTCATCAAGACCATTGATTGTAAGGATAGTTTATATCCATCTCTGCTGGAAAAATAATAATAATAATAAACGCTTAAAACGAGCCAGAGCTGTTTTGCTGGTCTTAACTGGTTTGAGCTGGTTTGCTAGTCTTAACTGGTTTAAACAGGTCTCACACACTACACTCTTAAAAATAAAGATGCTCCACGATGCCATAGAATACACTTTTTGTCTAAATGGTTCCATAAAGAACCTTTAACATCTGAAGAACCTTTCTGTTTCACAAAAGTTTATTTGTGATGATAGAAGGTTCTTCAGATTATGAAAAGGTAAGAAAGAGATGGTTCTTTAAAGAACCTTTGACTGAATGGTTCTTTGTGGAACCAAATGCTTCTATGGCATCACTGGGAATAACCTTTTAAGCACCTTTATTTTTAAGAGTGTAGTCAAGCTAGTGATCACAGTAACGTTTAAACGTTTTATACATTTATTTGATTAGACATACAGTAAAAACAGTAATACTGTGAAATATTGTTATTTAAAATAAATGTTTTTTATTAATATATTTTAAAATGTAATTTATTCATGTGATGAAAAGCTGAATTTTTATATTGTAAACAGTTGTTAATATTTTTGTGGAAACTGAGACTTTCATAATTCTTTGATGAACATTCATAAGAACTGCATTATTTTGTAATATAAATCTTTTAACATTTAGTATTAATTCAATAAAAAAATAAAAATAACAAAAAAACACACCCAACTAACCCTAAACTTTTGAACATAGTTGGCCAGTTGATCAAACCCACTGTAAAACCAGCAAACAGACCTAGCTGAAAGACCAGCAAACTAGTTTATGCTGGTTTAAGATGTTTTTTTCCAGCAGGGGTTGCACAAACAACAGCTAACAAGGTCTGAATGTATAAAAAGTGTAACATTGTCCTTTGTTTGTCCTTCATAGTCTTGTGATGGATCACTTCGCCTCTGTAGGTTTCTTCAGTTCCATGCTAGAGTCAATCTAATGCGTGTAGGTGAACTTAATTTTCCCACATACCTCCTTCACTCAAATGAATTTCTATCTGTACTCTGATTCGGCGTTGTGCACTTCAGCACTGGATCTGTTGGGGTCTCTCTCGCAATCTCACTTTCTTTTACCGTCCTTCTTCTCCATCCTTTCTCCATGTAGTGCTCCTATTGGTTTTCCTCTTTCTTTCTCTCTCTGGAACTCTCTCGTCTTTTCCCAAACGGGATTATTTACTTCAGATTCCAGCTGAATTTCTCCATTCGCCGCAGGACTGCCTGGAGCCACATAACAATCAAAGCAGGATTGATACAAACCCCAGAGAGATACAGAGAGAATATGGAGAGATGGATCTAAGGTCATGGCTTTGCTGTTCTTTAGCTGCAGGGGAATAAAGGTCACGAACAGAGAATAATCGGGTGAGAACAAAATATTAAAAATGAAAAAAAATAAATAAAATCTGTCATCATTTACTCACACTCATGACGTTTCAAACCTGTATGACATTTAGGTGATTTTTTGAAGAATATCCTGGTCACTTTTTATAAAATAATAATAATGAACACGAATGAGGACCGAGGCTGTCAAGCTCCAAAATACCTAAAAAAAGTGCCATAACAGTAGTCTATACTACTTGTACACTATATTCAAACTTTTTTGAAGCCAAATGATTAATTTTTGTGACAAAGAGATATACATTTAAGTTGTTATTTGTTTAAAAATCTTAATATTATCTCTAGCTCTCCTTGGTAAGTTCATTAGAAAAGTAGCTATGTCTGATTCATCAGCAAATCATTAAAGATTGATTTTTTTCTTAGCTTTTTCACTTCACAAGATGTTAACTGATGGACAGGAGTCAGCTGATGAAAACATCACAATAATCCATCACAATCCTACTTGTGGATTATTGTGATGTTTTTATCAGCTGTTTGGACTCTCATTCTGACGGCACCCATTCACTGCAGAGGATCCATTGGTGAGCAAGTGATGTAATACTACACTCTAAAAAATGCTGGGTTAAATACAACCCAGTGCTGGGTAAAATAGGGACAAACCCAGCAATTGGGCTGTTTTGACCCAGCGGTTGGGTTAAATGTTTAACCCAACCTTCTGGGTAGTAACCGAACCGCTGGGTCAAAACAACCCAATTGCTGGGTTTGTCCCTATTTTACCCAACACTGGATTGTATTTAACCCAGCATTTTTTAGAGTGTACATTTCTACAAATCTGTTCCGATGAAGAACCAAACTCATCTACATCTTGGATGGCCAAGATAAGCTGATAACTCGAGGAATGTGATCACTGAATCAATGAGAAGAGTCTTTTTCAGTCTGATTTGTTTACTGGATCAGCTGCTTCTTTGGAAAGAATTGACTCAAAAGAATGATTCATTCACTGACCTGATTCTCAAGTTCAACTCACTGACTCAGTGCTCCAGTCTGTTCGACACTCAGAGCTACAGAATCATAATGCTTCAAAAGTGTGTTTGTCATTTTTGGAGTTATATACAGGATCTATACAGAAATTGAAAAAAGTTCTTCAAATTCTGTGCTTCATAGAAAAATGTAACTTCATATAGTTGATGAGGGTAAGTAAATAATGACAGATGTTTTTATTTTTAGATGAGCTCTACTTTTAACCTGATCACTCAAAGTTGAGTATGTACTTGGTCAGTGGATTCTCACTCAGAATCTGCAGTCATCGAAACTGAAACGCAATTCATCACCTCATTGAGATTCACCTTACATTAGCTGTCACCTCGTTTCAGTTAGCATGTGGGGTGGTGTACTGAGTACACAAATAAATGTTTTATTCATCATTAACAAGTCGGTGTTATGTAAGCGGAATTAGGTTTCCATGAATGATTAATAAGCCGGAACATTTAGTCACTTTAAATACAGCTAATCAGCTAAGGATAGCGTAAGCTATTAAAGTGTTACAAGTAAGTTGACACACTCTTTAACAGATAATTGCTCCCACTAAAAAAAGTTACAAGGATTAGATTTTTGACAAAAATATGAGGTAAGATTGTTTTTATAACAAAGCTGCATTTATTTGATCACAAAATGCAAAACAATAATTTTGTGAAATATTACTATTTAATTGAACTGTTTTCTGTTTGAATAGGTTTTAAAATGTAATTTATTCCTATGTTGCAAAGCTGAATTTATAGCCAATCGTTACTCCAGTATTCAGTGTCACATGAGCCTTCAATAATAATAATAATAATAATAATAATAATAATTATTATTATTATTATTATTATTACTATTACTATTAAGAGTGCTGAAAACAGGTGTGCTGCTTAATATTTGTGCTAAATATATGCATGTTAGTATTTTTTGTGGAAACCATCATATATATATATATATATATTTAGGAATCTTTGTTGGATATAACGTTCAAAGGAACAGCATTTATTTAAAACATTTGTTTGTAACATTATTAATGTTTTTACTGTCACTTTTGATTGATCTAATGCATCCTTATTCAAAAGTATTAATATGTTTCTCAATCAATCAATCTTACTGACCTCCAAACAAGTGTGTTGCAGCTGCATAAAGTTATAGAAGTTATAGAAGCTATATATTGTTATAGAAGAGACATTTTACCTACTGATGTGTCATCCACGAGAGAGTTGATGGAGATAAAAGTCCAGCATCTTCCATTTTATAAATTGCATGCCTTTTAATATAATTTCTTTGTAAACACTGAAACGTTGAATACAACACATGTCTGGGAATTTTATTTATTTTTTTGCTGGTACAAGGTTCCTCCCCAATAAAACGTAGAGGTAACACTGACCCTTGATACCATTGACCAATTATTGCCATTATGCTGATGCTTTTCACAAGATACCTATATTTAAACCTTATAATTAGTTGGAGTCATGACCTAGCAGTTGACATCCTGAACGCTGGGTTTATTATTACCCTTTTGTTATCATAGAACATTTTTTTTAGGATACATGCTGTACTTGCTGACAGGAATGAATTGTAACTTTATTACAAGAAGGACTTAATGGATACGCTGACCTTGAGAGAAACTTTAGCATCAGATGCCGTTTAACTCAGCTAACCTCAGTGCTGATCTATTGAAGGCCGGGGATCTTTCACCTGTCAAAGCAGAAGTGTCACAAAGCACTGTGAATCACTCTGAAAGGGCAGACGCATCTTCACAGACATCCAGAGACATTGCTTCACACACAGAGAGAGAGATTTCCTTGTGGATCGGGACAGAAAGAAAGAAAGAAGGAGAGGTTATATGAGAAGCAGATTAGAGAGTGGGGGGAAAAAGAGAAATGAATTAAAGATGACAGTGAATCATCTATGAGGATTTGAGGGTAGAGTGGTGTATGAGTAGAGTTGAGAGGAAAAGGCCTCTGTCAGTAAGTCTAATGTCCCTGAACGGCACAGAAATCTGTGAACGCTCACACACACACACACACACAGACACACACACACACACAGGTTTGTTTTTATGGTTTATGGGGACTCTCCATAGGCATAATGGTTTTTATACTGTATAAACCGTATTTTCTATTGCCCTACACCAACCCTACCCCTAAACCTACCCCTCACAAGAAACTTTGTGCATTTTTAGATTTTCAAAAAAAGTCATTCTGAATTATTTATAAGCCATTTGAATTACAGGGACACTGAAAATGTCCTCATAAATCACCTTCTCGTTGTAATACCTATGTCATACTCATGTTATTATACAAATTTGTGTCCTCATAAACCACATAAACATGCACACACACACTTCGC
>NW_015557379.1:2545693-2549644 GCF_001515605.1 Sinocyclocheilus anshuiensis | reverse complement strand
AGCGCTCTCTCCCACCTTCAATACCACGACTGAGGTGCCCTTGAGCAAGGCACCGAACCCCCAACTGCTCCACGGGCGCCACAGCATAAATGGCTGCTCCACTGCTCCGGGTGTGTGTTCACGGTGTGTGTGTGTGTTCACTGCTGTGTGTGTGCACTTTGGATGGGTAAATGCAGAGCACTAATTCCGAGTATGGGTCACCATACTTGGCCACACGTCACGTCACGTCACACACGCACACGCACACACACACACACACACACACTGTCTGAAGAAAGTTCACTGTTCTCACACACACACATTGGTTTTTCTATTGCTATCTCTCATTCTGTTTCTGTCTTTGTGTTCCCTTGCTCTTATTGTGTAACTAGACTTCTCACTGTCTGCAACTAATTCTGACCGTGAATCGACCACTTAGATGAGACTGTTTGTTTGATGTGAAAAATGACCAAGTTTGTTTCGTTTGCGCTTGTTGTTTAAGAGCGGTTTAATCTGAAGTAGAGGAGCATAATAATAGGACAGTGCAGGAGACACTCTCTGTAAAGATTTAGAAAGGAAATTAGTAGAAATACATTACTGTCCAAACGTTTGGGGTTAGAAATGTTTTTGTCTTGTTCAATAATGTTTCATTAAATTGATCAAAAGTGCCAATAAACACATTTGTACTATTACAAAAGATCAAATAATTGTTGTTCTTTTGAACAAAAAATTTATTAAAATAAAATAAAATAAAGAGTATCATGGTTTTCACAATAATATGAAGCAGCTTAACTGTTTTGATCATTGATATTAATAAGAAATGTTTCTTGAATTGCAAATCAGCATATTAGAATGATTTCTGATGGATCAAGTGACACTGAAGACTTTAGGAATGATGCTGAAAATTCAGCTTTGCATCAAGGGAATACATTACATTTTAAAGTAAATTTAAATAGAAAACCATTACTTTAAATTGTAATAATATTTAACATTATTCCTGTTTTTACTGTATATTTGATTAAATGAATGCAGCCTTGGTGATTTAAAAAAGACCTCTGTTTAAAAACATTTTAAAAACTACTTATTGTAATTAACTTGTTTATTTTTTTATTACTCAACACATTTATAAACTGAGTACTAAAGGGGGTGATAGAGTTACCTTTAAAATGTCTTTTTAAAGTGGATGTTATATAGGCAGTTACTTGTATGACATGTCAACATGCAGTTGAACTAACTTTTAATTGACTTGCTCATAGATTCTCTTCCAACAACTCCTGTGACAGTAGTTGACCTCAAAAGCAAAATTATTCTGGTTTCTGATTTCACTCCACAAGTCAATTAATGAGTTTTATATTGATTAGACACATTAAAATAATTAACTCTAAAGTTTGAAACATACATTCATTGATCAGTTTTGACCAATGAAAAATAACTGGCTCATTTCTTCACAAACCAGACTGTTCTTATCACTCTATTTGCTTGGATTAATTAATATCTTTACATATAGGTTATGATTAAAAATTTGAATTATGAATTGCTTTGAACATACCTTGTAAAATGTGAGATCAGGCTTATGTAGCTAGAAGGCTTTGTGTTGACATTGCTGCTTAGATTGTGTTTTAGTCCTAAAACAACTATAGAAATCAAGCTAGACAGAAATGTTTGGGTTGTATATCAGTTCTGTGTGTATTCTGTGGCAGATAATGGAGTTTAAAGTCTGTGCTGATCAGCTCTTCTCTTATAAGCAGTCAAGGTGTTGCTATTTACAGTCAATTTTACCGTCCAGCCAAAACCATGGCACTCCTTTCCTTTCAGAAAACTCAAACACGTTTCCACATACACCCTTTTCTGTTTAAAGAGTGACTTCTATACGCTCTGTAAACTGAGTCAGACACTGATTGAAAAAGCCTCTGTTACAGTGCAGTTATTTGTCCATGCATGCTGATAAACTGTAATGGTGCAAAGGCATCGTTGTGTGTATTATGATGTTGTGTGTGTGTGTGTGAGATACCTGAGGTTTGTGCTCTAGACAGAGACTCAGGACAGTAAAGCATCCGTTAGGAGACAGAGGGATTCATGAGGCTGCGGTGGCCTATATTCAGGATTTACAGCCTGGGTTCTGCTGCAGTGGGCAGAGGAAGGGAACGCAGGAACTTGCTGCCTTGCAGCCAATACAACACTTAAAAAATAAAAAAAAAACTAGTGTAGGACTTACTTTAAAACAATTTTAACTCTGAAATTGCTGGTAAATTTAGAAGCAGCAAAGAAATAGCAAGTACCACATTCAATTAAATGCAGAATTTTCTCTTGTAAAACATACTCCAATAATCCTTTATTGTTATAATGTTTTATTTGCAACTTCAAAAATAAAAATACTCCAAAAAATAAAAATAAAATAAAAAATTGGCATTAGCATGTTGCTAAGTTAACGACATGATATTCTACCAAGCATAAAACTAGCAGAGAGTGTTGGGTAAACCAATGCATTTGAATTTTATTGAACCATATTTTATTGGTACTTTTAGACATGGGGTGGATTTATCTTGCTACTTTCTTCATTATTTCTTCACTGATCTAATCATAAAGCATTCTGCGATTGTGTTCTCCATGAAATTTGTGATACTGGCTTACACCTTTTGTGCATTTCTTCCTATCACACCTTTAGTTGATTAACTGTTTCTTTGTTGAGGCTGCAGAGCTACTTATATAGATGGTAAATGCAATAATTTGCATAGCTTATTTTATTTATTTGTACACTCTAAAAAATGCTGGGTTGTTTCAACCCAATTTTGGGTCAAATATTGACTAACCCAACTGTTGGGTTAAATTTTGGTTACATTTTTAAATTAATTGAAATTAATTAACATTAACAGGTGGGTTAGTCCATATTTGACCCAAAATTGGGTTGAAACAACCCAGCATTTTTTAGAGTGTATGAATTTGATTCCTTATTTATTATTATTATTTTTTTTTTTAACCATCACATCAAAAGCAGATTATGGTGTTCAGATCTCTGACCAAATATAAATTATTGAATTGAATTGAATTGAATTGAATTGAATTGAATTGAATTGCATTGCATTGCATTGAATTGAATTGAACTGGCCTGAACTGAACTAAACTGAATTGGTTTGTATTACAGTTTTTATCAACTGCTTAAACACATTTTCAAAACTTCGCCTCTTTTTTTCAAAACTTTACACACAAATCCAAGAATTGCACACACAAATGCAAAATGCCTCACATCTCTTCATCAAAATATCACAAACACATCTCAAAAGCAAACATTTGCAAACACCTTTGCCATAATAATTTGTGTGTGTTACATAGAGAATTGTGTGTTTTGCAAAAAGTGTTTTATGAAATTGAAAACTGAGTCAAAGGCCGATAATTAGTGTATGGTTTTGCAGATTTGGTGTGTGGTTCTGGTATTTGAGTGTCAGGTTTCAGAAATCGTGTGACAATTAAAAAAAAAAACTGTACGCCTGATTAAGGTCTAGTTTTCTCTGAAGTGGCCAGTTTTCTAAGAAATCTAATCCTGTCCAGATTGTTGTACATTTGTCATTGCACTGCATGGTGCACCTTCATTGTGACGGTTTTTGCCAACTTTCTGAGTAAAACAGCAGTTGCTCTGACATTTGAGTCCAGACTGTTCAGAACAGCGTCAGGTACGATCCTCAGCTGAATTATAACGTCCCATTGGTCACTTCCAGTGTAAACATGGAGGCTGCAGTGGCCTACCGTATATTCAGGATTTACAGCCTGGGCTCTGCTTGACTGGGCAGATGTTTTTCTCCCAGCATTCTTTTCCTCTGACAGCATCCTCCCTCTCATCTCCATCCTCTCGGTTATCTTTTATCACTAAAGCACTTCACCGGTATTTCATTATACTTCCTTTAGTTCATTTCCTTCCGCACCTTTTCCCTTCTCCACCCTCTCTCTCTCTCTCTCTCTCTCTCTCTCTCTCTCTCT
>NW_015557379.1:2537059-2545633 GCF_001515605.1 Sinocyclocheilus anshuiensis | reverse complement strand
TCTCTCTCTCTCTCTCCCTTTCACCACCCGCATCTCTCTAATTCCCACTTCAATCCCAGCATCCCTCTCCGCTCCGCCACCTCCTCACCCGAGGGTCCCGTAAAGCAGACCGTAACTGTGGTGATTTGGATAACAAATAACCTTCGAGAACTGGCTGGATGGGGAACACGGCTTACCAGCAGCCACGGACAGGTGTGACAATGGCCCAGCATGCAACAGGAGGAGCAGGGAGATATATTTAGTGTCTGATCTCTCTGGTGGCCGGGGTTTGGTGGTATTAGTGGCATAAAGTGTGGATTGGTCAGACCCCAGCCTATGTGTCTCTGTCAGTCCTGACAGTCTGTAAAAATGGAGAGTTATCTTTCACCGGGGCTTGGCTGATTTTGGGCCAGTCAGCAAGTTCATATTTCCATGGTTTTTAGATGAAAAATTATAACACATTTTATGCTCTATACATAAGCTCGACTACCACTCATCTCTCCATTTGTAAAAACAAAAGAAAAATGAATGGAAATAAAAGCCTAATCTATTTTGTTATTACAGTGTTTAGTATTTTAGATATTTATATTTTTTATATCACACTGTAGAAAATTCCTTTTTTGAAGTTGTAAATCTAAGATTACTGGAGTCCATTTTACAAGAAAATACTATTTTTTCCCTGTACTTTTTCAAATTTCTTGTTTAGTTAATTTTGTTATTTGCAATTTCTTTGTTTTTTTTTCTGTAACATTTATTGGCAAATTCAGAGTGAAAAATTATTTCTACAAAAATTAATTTTATTGTATAGTATTTATGAATATGACTGAATAAGTAGCCTTTTATATTTAATTTATTAATTATAATTTTAATTATTTTTGTTTTATGCTTTTGTTTTATATACGTATACAGTGTATATATATATATATATATATATATAATTTGTATGATTCCTAATTAGCATTCATTTCTGTATTAGTAATTTTAGTACTCAAAACATATTCTAATTTTGTTTTTGTAAGTTTGCTTTCATTAAATATTATTTTTATTTCAGCTTTATTTAAATAAATAAATAGAAATTTAAGTTTCAATTAACAATAACAATAGAGAGAGATTATATGAGGAATTGAATACTATAGATCTAATCTCTCTCTATATATATCAGAGAATTAGAAGCATATGCATACATTCAAACTCTAAAAAATACACAATTATTGGGTACTTGATTCATTATGTGATTAATTTATCTATTCCAACAATATTGATCTTTTTTCATCCATCTTTCACTGAGCTAGCTGAAATGTATTGTGGGATTGTGGGAATTTGATTAAACAACAAGCTTTTGCCTTGATGTCACCTGTGATGCCTAAAAATAATTTCTACATGTGGAACTCACTAGGTTTTGTAACAGAGCTACAGTCTATCATGTGAATCTAATTCATGACCATAACATTTATAACCAGAAAAACAAGATACTTATAATTTCATTGCCTTCCTCTAGTCATCCATGCACCTGCTGATCAACTCATTTTATCATACAGAACCTCCTGCCGTGCTTCTTACTGTCAGCTCTAGTTAAGGACAGGAGGAAGTGCTTCAGACCGACAGGAAACCAGAGGTCGCAAGAGGCTCTAATTGCAATGTGGGACAGAGTCAATAAGGAGAACAAATTAAAAATGGCGGCTAAATAGAAACAGGCCTCGACTGATTGCACAGAGGTGACAGAGACTAGACAGAACATTAGTGAGACATATAGAGAGATACAAGATGCAATTAATCCCCCCCCCCCTTTTTTTTTTCTTTTGAAGAAGGAAAGGAGTATATAAATTGGAGCAGTTTAAATGACAGAGGGATTCATTTATTTTTTAAACCTCATCTTAATGATTTAATACTACATAATGAACATTGCACATGTATCAGAACTTATGAAGTGGTCTGTTTCTCTCTCTCTCTCTCTCTCTCTCTCTCTCTATTTTTATTTTTTTTTTAGAAATAAAGCCAGAAACAAACTAAAGATGTTATAAAATCCCTTACAATCTTTTATCAAGGACTGAAGCACTTACATGCTTTTCAATATAAAAAGAGCGACTGCACAAAACACTTGAGAAAGAAAAAAAAAAGATACAAATTGAGAAAAAGCCCATAAATCCATATGTCTCTTTGTAAAACTGAAGTGTGCCTTTTCATAGTTTGGCATCTTCTCATTATTACATAATTATTACAAAGTTGTTATTATTGCATCTATGTGGAGTTTGAGAGTGTTCTCTGAATGCTGCTTCATTTTATTATAGGTTTTTATTTATTTTTATTTTATCACTTTTTTAAATCCAGAACAAAGTATGTAATTCCAGAGTGATCTCATAGGCTTTAATATGTAAAATGAAGGCATACATTTTGATTATTTGCATAGACTCTTAAACATGTTGGCGTTTTACTGCCTCTAGTGCTCATTTTAACTGGAAACTGATTCTTTTTTTCTTTTTTTTGCAGAGTTTTGCAGAAAAGTAGGTAGAGGGACATATTTCCATGAGCTTGGATAGCGTATTTGATATAACCTGAAATTGTAAAATAATAACATACAGACAGACATACAGACTTAACATACAGATACTTATGAAGACTAATGAGAACAATGTTTTTATGTGAAAAATATGGAGTAGGAAACAATTACATTTTTTATCCTTGAGTTTTGATGTATTTCAGTGACCCGAGATCTATTCTCCCATCAGAACAAACTGAACTGAGAACAGATGAATTGCTAAAATTGTGAGTTGCTGAGATCAGACTGCTCTGAATTGTCCATGATAAACTAGCAGTACTGTGAAACCATTGTGCCTGTACCATTGTGCAATTTCTATTACCTTTCAGAATTGCCACTTTTAAAGGGTTAGAGCCTGAGTCAAGGCATAGTAATGGCCACTTCAGACTGGACAGCACATCAGGAAACTCATTCAGAGCAGTGTACACTTACAAGCCCTTTAGTCTTGTGTCACGGCTTCAATGCATCAGGAAATAAATGCATCATACATTGCTTTTACCTAAATGTTGTGTTTACGACACTGTCGGGCAGGAAGAAAGCACGTACATAATAAATAGTGAAAACATTTGTATTTGGAGAAGAAGAGTTCTGCTGATTGCTTTGATACACTGCAGAAAGAAAACAAGGACTCTTGCCTTCATGAAACTTTCTGTCATGCTCTCGGTGAATTAAATGAGTTCAGGAACTGAGGCACTATGACAAAAGGTTGAGTCTCACGTCAGCCTGCTCGACAACCAGTCTGACCTTCTCCTGGGGAAAGATGAACTTTTATTACAGCTGAATTGCATTGCATTTTCACCTCATGTAGAATGTCATATGGTGTCTGTTACAGCTATCAAACTGATTCCATTCAGATTTATATGTTTTCTGAATGTACTGTAAGTGGTGTTTGCTCTTGCGTGATGTTGTGAGTGGTTGCCAGGGTGTTGCTGTGTGGTTGCTGAGAAGTTCTGTTTGGTTTTGAGTGGGCTACTTTATTGTTTCTAAAGTCTTCTGTGTGGTTTTTAGTAGAGGTTTACCGATTGATGGGTTTTGAAGATTAATCGGCACCGATAGCGGATTGCTGGGATAATAATTGGTGGGTTATTGACAAAAATCCATACCGATAGTTCTTCCATTGCTGGAACGGCTGAGAAGGGTCTGCCATTATTATACAGTACGAGAGCGGCCTCTAGAGGCGGGAATTACTGACACCACGTGCTGTTTGTTTTGACACGTGAGACTGTGTGCTGCACAGAGCGAACAATTTGCTTTAAAACAGACAAGAAAACGGTGTGTATACACTGCGTTGTAGTGACTGTTTATATCGCTGTAAAGTAATTAATTTGTTGACTAGATGCTGCAATAGTAGAGAAAGAACAGCAGTATGTTTGCTATCTGAGAGGATGCTAACATTAGCAATATACCTCAAGAGGTTAAAACAATGTGACAAATATACACGCGACAAATCACAATTTTTTATGTTCAGCTGGTCACTTTTATGCATTGGTTATCCATCATAAGTTGCATGTTTAAAGCTATAGTGACCTGAGAAAGCAAATCAATATGTTCATGCAGCCGAAATGTAAACAAATCAGAAACACATCCGATTTCAGTTCTTTTTATTGTCACTGTAATACATATTTTGTTATTTTGATTAGATATTCATCAAGTGTTTTAAAATAGAAGCAAGTATGAGAGACATAGATTATATACTGTAACAACGTTTGTAGGTCGGGAAGAAGGAGGCGGGAACCGGCGAACACTTAAACAAAACTTTAATAATAAAATAAACAAACACAAAATGAAAGTAAAGCGGCAGCCCCTCGCGGATGACTGCCGCACACAAAACACAAAATAAAGTCCAGGCCTGGTGCTCTCTCGTCTTTCACTTTCGTCACTCCTCCTTTTATCCTTCCGGAGCTCCTCCGTGGGACTCGAGACCGGTGAGTGGTGCAGGTGTCGCTCATTATCAATTACTCCACCGGCCTCGCTCCGTTCCCACGGCTCTCGGCCCCGCCCCCACTCTTCACATATACATAGGCTTTGTATCTCATTTCAGGACTCTTTGGATTTATATGAAATGGTAACACTTTACAATAAGAGTCTATTTGTAACATTAAGTTGAGCTAATCAGACGGTTCAGTCTAATTTGGTGAATCGGTTCAAAAATGATTAATTTGCGAACCAGATATTGCTTGACTGAGGCTATGGATTACAAGTATAACATTGTAACACAGTTCGTAGTCATGGGAAGAAGGAGGCGGGAACAAAATAAAATCCAGGCCTGGTCCTCTCTCGTCTTTCACTGTCGTAGCTCCTCCTTTTATCCTTCCGGAGCTCTTCTGTGGGACTCGAGACCGGTGAGGGGTGCAGGTGTCGCTCATTATCAATTACTCCACCGGCCTCACTCTGTTCCCCCAGCTCTCGGCCCCGCCCCCGCCCCCACTCGTCACAAACGTTGTAAATGATATTCAGTTTCTTACACAGACCGATTGTTTTGCTTCATAAAACCTCAATTTGTTGTCAGTAGGCAGGGGTATTAATTTTGCTTTTTTTATATGCTTTTTTTTATTCTCAAAAATATATATATATCACCTGTTTTATCGTAAATCTGATCACTTAGAAAAGCATTAAAATGACTCTCTTCCACAAACTCTATGCATGAGCAATGATAATATTGATATTCGCCGTAGCACCATTTTGTGCCCTTTTGTATGATTGCTATTTAGGAAATAATTAATAACAAGAAAATAATCACTTACCTAACCAATAATCATCACTTTCCACTCATGCTCTAAGCAATCTCTCTTACATTATTAAGAGGCCAGGGGCCTGAATTACCATAACTCTGAGAGCGCTTGCTTCCCAACCTCTTCACTGTGTTTATCATACGCCACCAATTAACAATATCTCAAACAGCAAACACTCTTCTGAATATAATGCAATAAATCAGTTGGGCAGCACGTCGGCCTTGAAAGCCATTTGTCTTTTTCCAGTGAGAGAGAGAGAGAGAGAGAGAGAGAGATGACAAACATTGGATTTGACATTACGAAATGGATTACATTTTAGACCAATTAAAATTAAATGGGCTGCAATGAGTGTTGACCCTGACCAAATTGGCCACTACTGATCTCATCAGCACTGTATCTCCTATTGGCCAGAAGGGGAGTCTGATTCCAGCGGTCATCATGGTGAGAAAACGAGAGGGAAAGAGAGGACTGATAAGCACGGCGCCAGGCCTCTGGAGGAGCCTGCGTGCATCTGTGTCACGTCATTCATATCACAAATAAAGTGGTAGTAATTGTAGTATACAGATTCAAACGGCTCATATTTTACATTGTGATACATGTTTCCAGAGTTTGACTGATATTGTTAGTCAATGATTGTGCCAAAAGAAAGACATCATAGATGCCTACTTCTATAATGTGATGTACTTCAGAGTAAAACATCTCTGGGCAAAAAGATGAGTAAAACATCTCTTAGACAAGCAACATCTATCATTTATTAGTGAGTTCAGTGTTGTTGTTGTCGCTTTTGTTGTTATTTGTTTAAAGGTTTTCAGATACAAGATGTCCCATTTTGGTGTCCGCATCAAAATAAATGTAAAAAAAAAAAGTGATTTTATATACAGAGAAAGCATATGCTAGTAAAGTGTCTACTTTAAAGTTTCAGAAAACTTTTATGAAAATAAGATGTCAAATATTGGTCAAATATTGTTTCACCGTCATTCAGCATTACAGATAAATTTATGTTTAAAAAAAAAACAAACAAACTTATTTTTGTCCTTAAAATATATAAAAGAATAAGTGAGCATACTAAATTTCATTATATTTTAAATGGTCAAAATCTTCTTGCTGACAAATGGCTAAAACCTAGTGGTTTCAAGAATAGTAGCAAAAATTGGTCAATATTGAATGAAATTTTAGTAGGTGTCTTCTGTCAATCATGGTATAAATGTCTGATAGTTATTATTTTATTAAAAAATAAAATAAACAGTACTCGTTCTAATGTATGGGGAAAAAAAGCTACATTTAAAGCTTTATTTAACTGATAAAATTTGTATGCTTAAAGACCCCTTATTTTTATTTATTTTAAAAATTTATTTTTGTTTCCTATTTTGTGTATTTTAATTTTTTTCTACAGGAGAATTTTGCATAGTTATTATTTGTATAATAATTACAATTACAATCATTACAAAACAATTATTTTTTTAATTTTATTTTTATTTGAAAATTGACAAATGACAGGAAATGTAAGGAAAAGATAGGGATGGGATTGGGAAATGACCCAAGCCGAATGCAATCTCAGGTCACCTGCACATACTATAAGTGGCACTGCGCAACATGTGGGAGCATATAGTGTATACGGTAATAAAGTAAATAGTCCCTAAATTATATTTGTGTCATTAGCACTTTTATTTTTTAAATCATTGAATCCTTATCATAGCAAATGTTGACACCACTAGTCATTACTGTATTACCTGTTTGTGCCAGTTTCATTTGGCTATAATTGAGTTGCCAAAGCTCTCTTTTGAATCACTGTAAACATATGCTGTGTCTTGCTGTTTATTCAGCATTTCAGCAAGAGCGCATAATGTTTTAAAGACATTTCAACTGCGTTTTGTTTGTAAAAATTAATTTTAAATGCAACTTTGCCACTTCATGTTAGATATTTATGTGCAATTTACATTGTTTAGAACAAAGTCTTTTTGAGAACCTTTTTCTCTGATTGTGTGACACAGATGTACAGGAAGACTGTATGCAGCATATGGGTCCGTCCATATTGGTCCCTCATTCTCTGAGCTGCTTCCATCCTGAGAGGCACTTCAAAAGCTTGCGCTTACCCGCAACAATTAAACATAGCAGTGTGGCAGACGATGTTTTGATTGCTCATTAAGATGGAGAGGCAGAAGCCATTGCTGCAGATGCTCTTGTTATCACGCAGGATAATTAATGTGGAATGAACAGAGTAATGGAAAGAAAATCAAAGGTGGAGAAGACGGGAATGGCGATAGCTGTGCAGAGGCGAGCTGTCACCCTCTCTTTGTTAGAGAGAAGAGTCTCTGTTTAATGTCCCCATCAAGGCAAGATGACCTTAGAGTCAGCAGTATCAAGGGAACTGTTGTAATTGACATGGCAACCTATCAGAACAGAGCCTGTTCCAACCCGGCACTCATGCTCCTATATTATAAGAGAAGAGTCTCTTTGCAAAGTATTCTTTTTCCTTTTTTCAAAAAACGTTTTTTTTAAGTAATTTTTTTTATGAACTTATTCAAAATGGTGTGAGATATAATCATATTTTTTATATTACCAAGATGGTGTCCATGATGGTGTGTGTATATATGTATATACAGTATATAATATTATATTCCGCAATTTTTATAAAATCTACTTTTTCACACTCCAGTTCACATGATATTTGCCTTGTATCATCTGGAGACCCTCTTGACAATATTGCCAAAATTTGATTCATAAAATTGATTGTGTATGCTGCATTAGAAGGTCTAGGTTTTGGAATAAAGCTAATATTACTGGTATTATTACGTGTTTAGAGGCTAACCTGAACTGCATCTCAGCCGCATTAAATATGAATAGTTGAACAAATGGCTGTGGTGCAGAGTGTAATCTTGTTGGGGACATTCGTGTGTGTGTGTGTCTGTGAGAGAGGAAGTGTGTTTGTTTGTACGAGAGTGTGTCGTGACCGGAGACCAGTGTCTGCCCTTTAGAGGTGTTACTGTGCTAAACATGCTCTGAACTCTGTTATATCTCTAGTTTTTCCACATCGCTGAGTACTTTCTTCTCCTCTCTCTCTCTTTTCCTTGCCTTATACTCACTGTCTGAGGGACCCAAGAGGTGCAGACAAATTAATGAAGCACTCATGCAGTTAATGTAACATGGATCATAAGTCTAACACGTTTTCTAGCAGTACTCACTGTTAAACATGATGTTAAACAATCATTTCCACTGGACCAAATGACCATGTATTGTCAATGCAATTCATATACAGTATATAGGCCTATATACTGTATTTATATATATATATATATATATATATATATATATTTATATATATATTTA
>NW_015557379.1:2533039-2537016 GCF_001515605.1 Sinocyclocheilus anshuiensis | reverse complement strand
ATATACAGTATATATATATATATATATATATATATATATATATCATCATATATAAAAGGCAGTGTTAGGATGAAGGGAGCAAAATATGGTGGTTGTTTCTTAATGAAAGCTTTGGCTCATTTCCACACTGGCTGGAGATGTCCTCAATCCCTCTTAGCATTTTATTAAGGGCCAAGGTGCCCTCATAAACTATTCTGATTGGACCGTTTCAAATGGACATACAGTTTAACCTTTTATCATGAGGGAGGTGTCCGGAATGACCTCTTTAAGTAATTATTCTAAAGAACGAAGACTTCTATAACTCTACATGAGCAGAAGCCAGACGCAGCAGGGATTCAATCACAAACATTATCATGTTATAATTGACGTGTTTATGGTGCTGTTTTCTCATTAATGAGGTTTGAGAGCAGAATGATAATGCATGCAGTTATTTAAAGATGAACAAAAGTCTGGTTATTCCTGCCTTTTCTTTTAAATATTAAGAAGACTCATATGGCAGATTGCAGTACAGAATGGAAATAAACATTTTATAGGTTTCACGGAATAAATGCTCCTATTTGCATAATTGCAATTACAGAAATCACTCCAATATGATGATTTGGTGCTAAAGAAACATTTCTTATTATCAGCATTGAAAACAGTTGTGCTGCTTAATATTTTTGTGGAAACTGTGATTTATTTATTTATTCTTTTAGGATTCTTTGATAAATAGAAAGTTTTGTATGATTTGTAATCTATGTATGTACAGTATATGTATGAGTGTGTATAAATTGACCCTCCATTCCCAGTTTCTTGGCACAGAATACTGTAAGATGCACTAACTGACATTTCCCTAATGTTGCACTTGGATGGCACTCCTGTTTACAATGTTATTTCTTGCATAGTGCAATCTTTTTCGCTTACAGGAATAGTTCACCCAAAATTGAAAAAATTAATGAAAATGTACTCACCCTCAGGCCACCAAAGATATAAAGATATATGTTTGTTTCTTTATTGAAACACATTTGTAGAAATGTAGCATCACATCAATTGTTCACCAGTGGATCCTCTGCATGGAATGGGTGCCATCAGAATTAGAGGAAGTTTTATTATGGATTATTAACTTGAATTTTGGCCAGAAGTTACAATTTAAAGTTTAAAACACCTTAGTGATGGATTTGTTTCTTACAAACATGCAGCTTTTCACTTCACAAGACGTTAATTGATGGGCTGGAGTCATGTGGATTACTTGTGGATTATTTTTATAAGCTGTTTGGACTCTCATTCTGACGGCACCCACTCACTTAAGAGGAACCTTTGGTGAGCAAGTGATGTAATGCTACATTTTTCCAAATCTGTGATGAAGAAACAAACTCATCTACATTTTGGATGGCCTGAGGGTGAGTACATTGTCAGCACATTTATTTTTGAATGAACTATTCATTTACTACTTTTGATAGTTGGCAGTATGCAGCAAAGCATTATGCTTGTATTCCATTCTAAACATAGCTACGTATATAAAACGACAGTGGTCAGGAAAGCATGGGGTGAAGCACAATAGTTTGTCAGACATGACAATGGTTCCTCTGTTTACTTGTACGTTTTTAAACCGTGTTCATGTGCTAACGTGGCACTTTATGCTGATGTCAGCTCAACCTGTCTGGACGGCTTTTTTTTTTTTTTTTTGAGCGTCTCTTCACAGGCTGACTGTGATTGCCTCTGAAGCAGCTCCCTGCCAGTGCGTCAGCCGGGCTCTCTGAGCAAGTCCTCTTCACCGTCATTCTGTCCAGAACTCACTGCAGTCTCCCGTGAAGGTGCGGGTAATTTAGAAAGACGATTTGTGCTGCAGTTGAAATAAGCGAGAACAGGAAGTGCATGCAAATAGCAGCTGCAGGAATGAAATTATAGTTGTAGGTTTATGGGAGCTAAAGAGATTAAATATGCTATGGTATATTGGCATATTTGGTATTTTTTCATACAAGAAAAGCCAGTTATACTGCCAAGCTGCAAAATGACAAAAAGCACCATAAATGTGTCATAAAATCAGTTTATACCACTCGTGCACTATATTCCAAGTCTTCTAAAGCATGATAGCTTTCAAAGTAATCCCATTTACTAATTCTCTCAAATTTCATTTAGACTTGTGTTCATTTAAATGCAGCCTTACATCAAGCTTGATGTCATTGATGCCAGACGTCATTGGTTTTCACATTTCATTTGTTAATAATGTTGTTGGGGCTATTTTATGGTGCTTTTTCAACAGGCATCTTTTTCTACATATTTTTTTATATGTACAAAACTCCAAAAACATACCTGTACATTCGATTGACAGCAGTTTCCTGCTAAAATGAACACTAGTGGCAGTAAAGCACCTAGATTGGTTATTCCTTTTCACATTTACGATGCATGATTTGTAAACTAATGCATGTTGATGCTTGTGATATTATCAGCTCCATATGTATGGGTTTTCTAACATAGTAAACTTGCTCTGTAGCTCACCTGGTACAGTATTTGCGCTTGCAATGTGGAACACTTGGGTTCGAGTCTTGTGAAACATGAGTCGTGATGAAACAGCTCAAAGACTTGTAGTGCAAGTTAAAATGGCATAGTTGCTTCAGCAAATGCATTTTATTTTTTGCTTTTGTTTACATTATTAGTTCAATTTAAGGTAGGATTTAGTGTGGGTGGTGTGCTATTTTCAAACATGAGTTAATCTTTTAGCACAACTCATTGGCGGACACTTTATTTCTGAACAGTCACAATATGTACAACATTCATCGTAGTAAAATATTGTCAGATTAACGTTTCGAAACTCTGCATAAAACTGATAGCAATTTTAGCACCACTCAGTAGAATTTATATAATATAATATAATATAATATAATATAATTTTGCAGCCATGTTTGAGCCTGGGTTGTGCTTTTTGGAGCTTGGGAATAAAAATCACCATCCTTGTATAGAAAAGAGGATTTATATTTCTGCCTAACTTCTCGTTTCATGGAAGAAAGAAAATAATACAGATTTGTAGTGACATAAAGGCTAAATGATCATGCAATTTTAATTTTGGGTGAACTGTTCCTTTACAATAGATTCAAATTATATTTGAACACTGGTCTGCTAGTTTAAACATGTCCACTTGGAAAGTAATGTACTGTGGAAAAGAAGAGAGGATAAGATTTAAAAAAAAGAAACTCATAAACCCCTCTGAGCTATTTGGCCTCTCTCCACAGAAATCCACATCCTGCTGGTTGTTCTCTATGGCTCTCCAGGTGAATGGAGTCAAACAGATGGAAGTGGAAGCGGAATTGTATGACAGCTGTGCTGTGGCTGTCTGGCACGACCGGTGGGCAGAGGGCTCCATATTTAGGAGCTAAAGGTGAGCGAGTCGCAGTTCCGCTGCTAAAACCCTTCTACCGCATTCACAGCTTCCAACTCCTAATTTATATTTTCCTATTCACGCGCAACCTCGGCACTCAAAACTGACCTTTCGCTAATCAGGAAGCCCCAGGCAGCCTGGCTTTCAACACTTGTTTGTGTGTGTGAGAGGAAAAGACAGATAGACAGTATTTGCTTGTGTGTATGCTGAACTACTGCCATACACATATGCACCGGTCTTAAACACACTGGTTGGCTGCAGGGTTTAGCTGACGCCCGTTGACAGTTTTACTCCAGAAAGGTCGAGAGATGTCTAGGGAACTGTGAGCACACAACTGAGCCTTAAAAGAGTTACATCATACATTTATTTATTATCAAACATTTCTCTGAGCTCCACGTACAATGTTAAGTATGTAAGATGTTTTCTTCAAAACAGTTATAATGAAGTTTTGACAAGCATTTCCACTCCTCTTTTTTGGCACTAATGATTATTAAATTTGGCAATTTTTGTTTATACAAAAACTTTACATTGTTTTTATATGATGTGTCAAGTCAAGTCAAGTTTATTTGTACAGTGCTTTTCACGATACAAATCATTGCAAAGCAACTTTACAGCAAATTAA